>NW_027368891.1:0-46552 GCF_046119375.1 Phyllobates terribilis | reverse complement strand
AAGCTGTATCAGTCTGCATAGAGATAGATACTCGAGATGTATAAACAACACAACAGTTTCAAATTGATCAAATGACATGTAAATAAAATACTCAAATCACCACCATTTTTTAGCAAATTACAAAACCACAAGCTTTCCAAGAATTAAGGTTACCTTGCCGTATGGTGAAACAATCTGCTGTAGAGCCAATATTCCTTCGCCAACTTTTTCTTTAGCATCCTTTTAGTCAACAAGTTACATTATTAGAACTGAGAAGATATGCGGATATGTACATTGAGATGAAACTAAACAATCAGCAAAAGCTCCAAGAAAATAATCATATATATATGGTTGTAATAACATGAGGTGTTGGTAGATGATGTATTAGATCAAGAGATGAAGTTAATTGTGATTAACAAAGGCATAAGGGAGATACAAATACAGGAATCAGGGCAAATAAAATATTCAAGTTAACCTTGCTCGTCATCGATGAACCCTCAGCCTTTCGACGTTTGCCTGCTACATTACAAAGATTTCGATGATCAGCAGAGCTATGTCTTCTTTTAAGTTCAGTCATGTCTCCTTATATACTCTTTACACTACAAAACCAGACACAGATATTATAAGTCAAAGATTGTAGCACGATGAACTTAACAAATGATTGGGAGGAATTTAATCTATAGTAATATTGTCATTGATCTTTACCCCAATGCATGTGAAACGAAGTAGCGCAGAGAGCAATGTCTTGTCTCAATAATGCGAAGTCTTGTCCAACTATAATATTATATACCACGTAATTTGGCCTATCGAGTTGCAAAAAATTATATCTTCTATACATAGTTAGAGTAGCTCTCATATAGGCATCAGCTAATTTTTTTCTACCTAATTCAAACAATTTTGTATAAACTATTACGTTTAAGAGATCAGCTCCTCCAGTTAAGATTGAAGCATTCTATAAAATCACGCGTCCATTAGTATTGTCTGAGGGATAGAGACAAAATTGTTAGTATTCTTAATAGAAATAAATGGTTAACTTATAGTCTCATTTGCACCACAAACTAATCTGTCTTATTCAAAATCATCCCGCAAAACATGGGACGAAACATCCATATGTTTAACCTGACGAACTACCCGTGTGGCAGATCTCAATAAGTTAGAAACTTCATTTGGACATTAAATGAATATGGATGATTTGACCAAGTTTAAATCCTGATATTAATATAATATAGACAAGCGTGTTTTCTTGTAAGCTAACTACAAAAATTATATACTAAACAATCCTCTGCCAAGAAGGCTGAATTAAATAAACACTTAATACATTTATATCTTTAAAATATAATGTATAGATACCAATAAAAGGATTGCAACATTCTCTGCGTTCACATCATCATTCTACTGACAGAACGTGGTAAACATCATTGTGATAACTTAAAAATTAATCAAAGGGTAAATTACTCACACATTATTATAGGTACATTAGCAAACATAAACAAAAAAAGCTTGCTTCACTAGTTCAAGTTAAAGAGGTGGTTTTGTATAATTTAACCTAAACTAAAACGTTAAGAGTACAGAAACTGGAAAAACTTAATGCAGTACCTACCACATACACCAGTCCCAAGTTCAGTAGCATTTCACTTACACATAAGATTTCCCCAAATTATATAGTTATAAGATAACAAAAAAAATATTGTATACAACTATAAAGAATCAAAAGACCGTGTCAGAATATATTTAACTATAAATGGGACAATAATTGGGACATTGTGAGCTGTTGAAACGTTATAGTCAAGTGTAAAGGCTGAAAATGAAGCAAATCGGAGAAGTTACAAAACTTACATCTGAAAAATTGCGTCCAAAATATAGGATCTATTTGGATAGACTTCAATTGTACAATACAATACAATACAAGCAATCTTTTTTTTCTTCTGAAAACATAAAATACATGTAATCTATCCTATTAGAATAAGCTCAAATAAAACACCATAAAATAACTAGCTGGTAGGGTCCAATTGGTCAAATGCATGGATTTAACTTTACAATTAATTGAAACATTTAGAAAAACCCAAAAGATTTAATTTTTTTTTATATAATGTACTCCCTATGTCTAAAGTTAAGTGTCATTTTAGCCAAAAAAAATATCCGTCTATTACCCTTAACTATCAATTTGATTAATAGTAACAAATAAATAAATAAACTAAGGGATAAATTAGTCTATTTTTCAAAACCTTAATTTTTCTGGAAAATCTTAAACCGCACTTATTATTCGACCGAGAGTATATATTACACTCAATATTGCAATTATAACATGACCATAAGATATTGCAATAAGAGGAGTACAGTTACAAAAATTGGACAATTCACAGTAAAGAATTATTGAATATATTGATGTTGATTGCTAACAAACATTTTGCAATGGTTTTTGAAAATAAAGTAGAAGATCTTTATTAAGAAACATTTATCCAAAATCAAAGCATGTATACAACCAAACAAGTGTGAACCCCAAAAGCAACTAAGAAGCAGAAGTCAAAATTGATCACCGCCATCAAAAAAGAAACCCTAAGATGTCAGAAAATTGCATGGTAGTGAAATTAAGCTTCTGAATCCCAGTCTACGAAGATTAATCTGTACTCATCAACTGTTAGAACAGAGCACCTAAGGAATGAAATTGCAGCAGAGAGAGAAAGGTCGAAGTGGGAAACTGAACAGTAAGAAGTATACCTCCCAAAATGGATGAGCTTAATCGCCGAAATTGAGTTCCAAGGAGAGATCAATGGAGGGCTTCCGAGCATGAAAAGTCGCAGAAACTATTTCACTGTGTGTGCTTTTGTGTTGTTTTGTGGAGGTGAAAACAGAGGAAACTGGATTCTGAGTTTAGACGCAAGAGACAAACAAACAGCGATGAAAGCAAAAAACACGAAAAGGCGATTTTGCGTTGAAGTAGGGGAAGATCACAAACAAATTTGAAAAGAGGGAGGACGATTGGAAATGCTTAATTCCAATTGTTTCTATAAAGCAGGAAACGGAGGAAAGGGGACAAAAAGGAATTTTTTTTTCCAAATAACTAATATTTATAAAATAGATATGAAAATAACTGTATTTCTAATCGGGTTTGGGTTAGTAAAAAATATGATTACACCGGGTCGGGTTCAAATCGGATTTGGGTTAAACAAGGTGATAAATTTTGGGGACGTTATTTCGGTCAATTTGTACTATGATTTTATTTTTAGATTATACAAATTTTTAAATAGTCACTAATCTTTGAAATATTAATCTTAAATTTATAGAATAATGTTAATAATCTAAGTACAAGGGTTAAAACTACTATTTGAAACGGTGGTAAGTCGTTCTAGATAGGAATTTCAAAAAAAAAAAGAAAATAAAACAAAGTCACTGTTTTTTAACAACAATGCATGTGTAAAAATTGTTGTCTGTAACAACAACTCTCCACCTAAACCGATAATAAGTTTAGCAGTGCGGTTATTTTCATATTTATTTTAGGAATACTGGTTACTTTGGAAAAAAGTTAGACAAAAAGAACACATTTGCAATTTTGTACTTGTTTTTAAAAAAAGAAAGTCTAGTTGATTAAGAAAAAATTGGTGGAACCATCCTTTATAGGATTATTGGTTATCGAACCATCCTTTATACTCCGGCTATCCCTTTTCTCCTTTCTAGTTTAACTTTATGCACTATTCATCATCGTATAGAATCTTTTTGAGTTATCCTATAGATAAGAAAAACATAGTCGAGTATGGTCTTGTTTTATTCGTCTGATTGAATACTTTAATAATATTAAAATTTAATAAATTTTAGCGAGATATTAACAATGGAAAACGTGCATCGACATTTGTGTTCCGTCAAATGGGAAGAACAAAAAGGACGAAGGGAGTATAACTATTGATTCTAAAACACTCCTTATACTTATTCCATTAGGAAAGTCACATCCCTTGCCTTTTTCCGTTGCAAAGTCACACCCCTTATAAGAGAAAGGGGTGTGTGACTTTGCTAATGGAACAAATATAAGGGGTGTTTTAGAATCAGTAGTCATATAAGGGGTGATTCGACAATGAATGACCCCGTATCAATTGTAGGTTTATAGGACGATCGAGTATCCCTTAGTGAAATAGTAGCTTGATCGACTCGATTAAGTGTTTACAAGATATAGATGTTGAAAACACATTTAAGCCAGTCTAATCTCCAAGTTACACACAACAAGCTAGTAAGCTAGTATGTTAGAGTTGCGAAATGGGAGATTAGCTACAATAGTTGAACTTAAAAATGTTAGTAAATAAGTTTGGCTCAAATACAAGGATTTTTCCCAAGGTGAGAACCCTAAGCTTATACTAAGCTCGGGATAAAACTCACCCCTAATGATTATATTAATAAAGAGTAATTACAACACTTAGTAACACTTTCTCTCAATACAATCTGGCGTTCAACACAATACAAGAAATCTTCTCAACTCTTAAGGTGATTCAGGACACTTGATAACTTCAAGCGACCTCAGCACATAGTGGCTTTCCTCTAACTATCAACTCTGTCTGGCTCGCTCTTGCTATCTCCTCTCAACAAGTGAAGTTTTCCTAAGCACTCAGCTCTCTAGCTTACTCTCCTAAAACTCTTAGCTCTCTTGGCTTATCTCTCAGCTCGTGTGCCTAACATCACCTATTGCACATATTTATAGTAATCCTAAACTTATCCTCCAAGTAATAGCGAAACTATAATCTATGACAATGAAGAAGTCCACTCTAGCAATCCGTGTGATCAATCCACCTCTGGAAAGCATCAACGGCTCCATGCGTTTTGTGCTTCTTCTCTTGAGTAACGGCTTTTTCCACGTTGGCACTCCTCTCCACACCCTTAGCACTTCCTTCATTCGTCCAGCTTGACAATCCCCGTTCATCACTATCCATAGGTAAAAGTCATAACAAACTCCATTTGTTTCCACTTCTCCTATCCTTAGCTTCCCGGCCTTCCCTTCACTGACCCGAATTCTCTATGCATTGGTGTAGGATTCCTTTGTAGACTCTCGTTTTCGCACTTGATTTCTTGTACACTCTCTCTGAGTTTGAAGCGTGATCCACTAGCTGTCGCAACGACTCTCTTCGCTTCAACTAGTCCTTTCGTCTTCACAACTCTTCTCTTGAGCTTTTTATTCTTCTCTTTATTACTTCACTCTGCCTTGGCGAGATTCGCTTTCCCCGCTAGGCCTAAAGTTAGTCTCCACATGGACTCAGCTAGTCCGCTTGTGTCAAAGCTACTCTCCTAACTTCTCGATCTATTCCTGGAAAGCTTATCACACACAATGGACATCAAATACTTATATTTATCATCATCAAAACAAACGGAATGATTGAGCTAGTTAGTTACACACTCTACCTCAAACCAACAATTTCTCCCTTTTTGATGATGACAAACACTTATACAATAAAGCACAATAATATTTCGAAACATACTTAGTTAAGCTTTATATATGCAATGAAGCTTAATCAAATACTTTCAAATATAACATATCAGCTCAATATGAAACACTTAGCAAGAGTACCTTTGTTCCCCCTTAGACCAAGCTGGTCTAATATCTCCCCCTTAGTTGAATAAGATATAAATCCGTTTACTTCCCCCTTTTGACATCATCGAAAAATACAAGTGTAATTCATGCAAAGGGAACTAAAGTGGAAAGTGCAAGCAAGCTATACTCAGTAATCAAGAATATTAAGAATAATCACAAAAAAGTAAGGTGTAACCCAAGTAAAAAGCGCAAGGTTATAGAAACCATAAGGCACACTATATTAGCATTCAAAATCCTTACACCTCTTTGTAGCAGGAAACCTAAGATTACTAGTTAAACTGTTTAACAAGCAAAACCAACACAAAGAACACATAAACACGCAAGCTTAACAACCTAGTCATCACGCTTTTGTGTAAGAGCAACAAAAAAATTCTGCATGATGCGGGCTAATTCGTCTTGTCTCTCGGTCATAAGCTGAAGTTGTGTAATTATTTCCTGAAGTTGCTTTTTAAGGGTAGAGCACTGATTCTGGATAACAAAGACCACTGGCGCTTGAGACTCGCTGACAGCGGATGTAGTCAAATCTCAAGACTGGGTATTTGAAGAGCTGCCAGCTGGAAAAGAGTGCTTTGGTGGAGAGGGTTTAGATACGAGCTCAGAAACCTTCTCCAAAGTGAGCACGTCGTTAAAGCTAGTCTCTGAGATTGGCTTGTAAAGGCCTTCAACCTTTAACATACACGCTATGATGTAAGGAAATGGGAGCGGGGATCCATGGTGAGCTCTGCTAACAACCATATGAGAGAATATAATATGCGTTCCGCTCAAGCACTCTGCCATTATACATCAGTTTGAGATAGTAACATGGTTGAGGTTAGAATTCCTGGACATAATATTCTTCACGATAAAGTGGTGGAGAAGTTGCTTAGACGCTGAAGGGTGATAAGTCTTCAACGTTTGTGGGACATTCTACCAAATACCGCCTCTTTGATTGCTCTGGATTCTGAAGGCCAATTATTTTTGTAGAGTCGACCGAACCCAACCAAGGAGCCATATGGACCAGACTCTTGACCAATCGCTTTAGCCAGGTCTTTAACCTTGAAGCTTTCTTGAGCGTTGTTCAGCCAGTGAAAAGTGATAGAAGAGGGTTCACTAGAGGAATAGTTGCAAGAAAAGCGAGAGTAAAATTGACGGACAAGATCGAGATCGGCTTTACTTACTTTGTTTTCGAGCTTATCCTAGTTTTGTATCTTGAGTAAGTAGGTGAAGGGATCTGACCCTAAAGCATCTTCAATCGCTTGAAGCATCTATGGCGAGACAATCAATGGAGCTGGTATATCGTGCTTCGCTATGCCAATAGGAAGTGGTGGAAACTATGGAAGCTCGAACTTGACTACCTTTTCATCTCTCTTCTACTTCTTCTTTGCTTTGGACTGTTTCTCTTTCTTCACAATGACTTTCGGTGGAACTGATTCCCCACTCATCATCTCTCTTCTACTTCCTCTGTAAGCAACTCTTCTTCCTCAATCTCTATCATCTTTCTTTTACCTGCGGCCTTTGATGCACTCTTAGCATCCTTAATGAGCTTGTGCTTGACCAGGGCAAATTCTTCATCCTCTTCATCTTTGAATGAAGCGGCTAAAGTCTGGGGGTGAGAAGAAGATGTAAGCAAAAGTTGTTCACCTTTTACAGTCTTCGCTAGTGTTGTAAGAACCTTTGTATCGACGTTCTCTAGATTTTTGAGCACGTTGGCGACGTAGACTGTTACCGGATCAACTAGTAGTACAATTTCCTTACCCTGCTCTGCAGCTGGACCCTCAGTATCACTAATTTCTGGATTTGCTGGAGTGTCGGGAGTCTGATAAGACGTTGATCTCGACACCGAAGGCTTTTGGTGTTGCTGGTGGAGGAGCTGTAGAAGTCTGAGCAACTAATCTTTCAAGCCGTCGTTGTGTTATCTACTCTAGATTGACAGTTCTGTTCTCCATGAACTCTTCGAGGAGCTCTTCTTTGGTGAGCTTAGCCAGAGGTGATTGATCGACCATTTGGTCTGAGGTGTTGTGTGTTTTAGGGATTATGAGGATTAGGGCTTTCTGAGGAGGTATAAGGGTTAGAGTGAGTTGGAGCGAGTGAGAATATAGGGATTTCAGAGAGGGAGATAATGATAGGACACGGTAAAAATCAATAATGAATGCATACCCATGTATATATAGTGTAGCTCTATCTTCCTCTATAAGATTTACCACTCAACCAACGGTTAGCTCTGTAACGGATCTTTCTCTGCAACAACTCTATTTCAACAGCTAGATTCTCTGAAGCGATACAACAGCTACATGCAAATACCTTTTTTTTTGAAAGACATGTGGTACTGCAAATAAACATATGATGTAACGGCTATAAGAGATGCGCTGACAAGCTAGTGTAATGCGTTGAAGTCTAGGTGTGGCTTTTCTGAATCCATTTATATTGCATCACTGAGCCACATAGTCTTACTGAATCCATTTATACTGGATCACTGGGCTACTTGTTTAGACTCCACTTTTTTGAGCCGCAAAGATTACCTTCCTCATTAAGCGAACTTAGCAGTTAAGCAAACCCCAAAAGCAACATTAACTGCCTCTTCAGTTACTCTTACACAGGCGCTTGATCATGCTAGGAGTGTAAAGCAAGTGATATATGCACTCATTGTATCATTTAAGCATGTAAAAGAATAACAAGAAAATGCACATTTCTCATGTAGGAACATAACACACTCACACTCAACATATAATGAATGTACCTTATGTGCATAAGAGAGTAACAAGCTTTTACACATAATGAATACTTCCTATTGTGGAGTTTATCAAGGGAATAAGGAAGCGTTACATAACTGTTAGGCAAGGGACACCGTAGGAATGGATCAATTCTTAAGGCTTGTAATATGACACGAAGACGATCAACATTCTCTATTTGTGGCACAAGAAGAGCATGCAATTGGCTAAGACTATAACCAATAGCTTTAATGCAATTTACTACCTTAGCTAGATTGGCTTTTGAAATAGATGATGCTAGAAAAGAAAGCAAGCAATAAGTACAATCCAACTAAAGTTCCCAAAGTAGAAGTAAACTGCATAATTCATAGTCAAAGTATGGGAGAAACTTACAACGCATATCTTGCTTCGGCTAATAAGAAAAGATAGAAAATCCAGCAGAAGCCCAAGGCTTAGAAAGATATCCATGCAAAGCGCCTTAGAAAAGATAAATTGTTGTATTGATCTTCTGGAAGTATGAGATATAGTTCAGCGAGTTGAATGAAGATTCCCTTGAAGTCTCCAGAGACTCGCTTGAACTTATCTGAGTCTCGCTTGAAATAATATATGTAGATGTTATATGAATGAGAATCGCTTTGAATAAAGCTTATCTGGATAAAGTCTCGCTTAGATGTACACCTCCTATAAGATAAGAGTGAAAGAGATGTGTATTAGTTATTGAAGCGCGCTTGATTTCTTCATTTCAACCCTGAAGGAGATAGAAGACTCCTTCTTATTTGTTAAATGAGAGTAGCTTTAGATCTGACGATGTAGCTTCTACTCTGCAATTCAACCTGCAAGATAAGATCAAGCTTTTTGTTTCCAACGAAGCGTTGACTTTGTAGGAACGTTAGCACTCACGATTCCAGAACTGGAAGGTTGAACTTTCATCTTTACAGTTCTAGGAACTCGCTCATAATAGATGTCATCGTTAAGATCTAGCACTTGGTGAGGTTTACCTTTGGAAGGCAATCCTTGTTGTGCTTAAGCTTGTCCGTGCTTGGTTTTTGAGGGCCTACTACACACAAGTTGGGTCATAGATGATCCGCTCTGGTCAAGCTTGTCTTTCTCAAGACTCGCTTGATCGAGCTTGCCCTTAGATTTAGCCTTAACAGACTTGTAGGGATTTTGCTCAAGCACTTTTAAACACTCACACTCATGCCTTGAGTGACCATTGTTTCCAAAGAAAGTGCAACAATGATTATATCTAATATACCAATATTTTCCTTTTCCAGGACGAAATGACTCTCTTCGTATAAGGCTTGTAGACTGAGTGTTTGGATGAGATTGCGCTTGTTTAATATACATGTTGTGCGCTTTCTCTCCGTGAAACCATTGTTTGTCCTGAGCTGGTCTCTTCTCTAGAACATTCACTTTGCTTTGTAAGTGTGAGTTTTCAGATCTGCAAGAGTGAAGTTCCTTGTCTAGCTTGATAATTTTATCATGTAGCTCGCTAGATAGAGAAGGGCCTGAATTGGACGAGTCATGATTGTTGAAACCTAACCTCGGTCTTGTTTTCACGAAAACTATTTGACTAACAGTTTTGGCTTCCACAGACGCAGCTAGATTATCTAGCTTAGTTAGATTTTCATCAATCATGTATGTGATATTTGAGTTAGTGCTTTGGACAAAAGCTAAACCATTGCCTTTACAAATCTCAAAGAATTTGGTAAGAAGGGCGGGCTTTGCAGACAATTGTTTATTTAACTCATCTATTTGTTCCCTTAGATCATCAAGTTCCTCTTGCTGATATTTCGTTTTAGTGCCAAGAACTTCATGATCCAAGACGAAATCATTTAAGAGCTCAACAAGGGTTTTCTTGGTAGGAGTTCAAAATTTAGAGAGCTTACCTCGATGTCTTCGTCTGTTCCGGAGTCTTCGACGGCTATTAGGCAAGTATCTTTCGGTACTTGATAGTTTGGTTCATCATCCAAATCTCCCCATAAGACCTTTTTTATGGTGGTTTATCCTCTGTGTAATCATTGGTCAAATGCCCATGACATACGCAATTTAAGCACACCGAGTCTGACAACATGGGTCTGGATCTGGATGTGGAACACCATTGGCTATATTACAACGTTTTGCCAGTTGTTCGTCGGTTTTGAAATCGCCTTGTTCCTTGAATAATGTCCTGAAGAATCTCATAACAAATGCAACTTCCTTGTTCTCCACGATTCAAACGAGAGAGAGAGAGCGCTTAAAATCAATGCATTTGAGCAACAATGAGCTCTGATACCAATTGTATGTTTATAGGAGGATCGAGTATCTCTTATAAAAGAGTAGCTTGATCGACTCGCTTAAGTGTTTAAAAGATATAGAAGTTGAAAACACGTTTAAGCTAGTCTAATCTCCAAGTTAAACACAACAAGCTAGTAAGCTAGTGTGTTAGAGTTGCGGAAGGGGGGATTAGCTACAATAGTTGAACTTAAAAATGTTATAAATAAGTTCGAATCAAATGCAAGGATCTAACCCAAGGTGAGAACCCTAAGCTTCTACTAAGCTCGGGATAAAACTTACCACTAATGATTATATTAATAAAGAGTAATTACAACACTTAGTAACACTCTCTTTCAATACAATATGCATTCAGCACAATACAAGCAATCTTCTCAACTCTCAAGGGGATTCAGGACACTTGCTAACTTCAAGTGACCTCAGCACAAAGTAGCTTTCCCTCTAGCTATCAACTCTGTCTGACTCGCTCTTGCTATCTCCTCTCATCAAGTGAAGTTTTCCTAAGCACTCAACTCTCCCTCTTTCTCTCCTAAAGCTCTTAGCTCTCTTGGCTTCTCTTTCATCTTGTGTGTCTAACATCACCTACTGCACATATTTATAGTAATCCTAAACTTACCCTCCAAGTAATAGCGAAACTACAATCTATGGCAATGAAGAAGTCCACGTTGGCAACCCGTGTGATCAATCCACCTCTGGAAAGCATTAACGGCTCCACTCGTTTTGTGCTTCTTCTCTTGAGTAACGATTTTGTCCACGTTGGCAATCCTCTCCACACCCTTAGCGTTTCCTTCATTCGTCCAGCTTGGCAATCCTCATTCATCACTATCCATAGGTAAAAGTCCTAATAAACTCCAGTTGTTTCCACTTCCCCTATACTTAGCTTCTCGGCCTTTCCTTCACTGACCCGAATTCTCTATGTGCTGGTGTAGGATTCCTTTGTAGACTCTTGTTTTCGAACTTGATTGCTTTTACACTCTCTCTGAGTTTGAAGCGCGATCCACTAGCTCTCGCAACGACTCTCCTTCATTTCAGCTAGTCCTTTCATCTTCACAACTCTTCTCTTGGGCATTTTATTCTTCTGTTTCTTACTTCACTCTGCCTTGGCGAGACTCGCTTTTTCCCGCTAGGCCTAAAGCTAGTTTCCACATGGACTCGGCTAATCCTCTTGTGTCAAAGCTACTCTCCTAACTCCTCGATCGGAGATAAAAAAAAAGGTAAAATCATTGGTAGTGATAGCGCTCAGCTCGCTAGTGCTTTCAAAGTGCATAATGTTAACCTTGTCGATAATCTCAAATTTAATTATTCCTGAAAAAGCTTATCACACACAATTGACATCAAATACTTATGTTTATCATCATCAAAACAAGCGGAATGATAGATCTATCTAGTTACACACTCTAGCTCAAACCAACATCAAGGGTGGTTCTCAACAGTTTTTCTCTTTGCTGAAATTAGATTATCTTAGAGTATTTTTATGAACGAGAGTTTCAAGCTCTATATAGTCTCTCTAATCCATTTTGTTTTGCAAGAGATCAAGTTTTGCAATATGTCCCACCATTTGATTAACTTCTATAAACACATGAAAAAAATGAAACTTGGACAATCAATAAAATTAAATCTAAGGTCAAAAATATGGAGATCAACATCATAATTCTGTTAAGAACATTCATCAAGCATAAGTTATTGCCTTCAATTTTAACTACTGATCGGTATAGCTTTTTCTAGTCATTTCTAAATGATTAAGTTTCCGTTTATAATACAATAAGATGGCTACCAGAATTATTATCCATAATAACTAGATAAGCTAAATAATCTAGAATAATGAATCATATAGCAGGCTTACTATTTATATCGATTACTCTATCAAAATTCACTCTAACTATTAGGTTTGGGTTCTGAGTTTGTTCCACCAATCTTTTTTCATTTCCTACTTGTTTTGAATTTATTTTTAAGAGTGAGGATAAAATGGTTACAACCCTTAAGATAACAAGTACTTTAATCCCGTGCTAAATCAAAGTACTTGTTTTAGATTTATATTTTATGTAGTTTAAATTTATTTTCTACATAATTATTATAGTTAAATGTATCATATTAAGATTTTTTAGATAGATTAAAATTAGAAAATTATATGGATTTAATTAGAAGTATCAATAGTTGAGCTCAATTGAAATGAAATTTCTGTTATTATTTTCCTTCGCAATAAGTTTGGTGATTAATAAAATTAGAAAAATGTGAAATTTAATTATTTGAAATATGGCCAACTTTTATATAGATATAGATATACATAGATAGATCACAACTCACATCTATGGAATCCATATCAATGGTCTATAGTTCCTTCACCCAACGCTCCATATTAATTCAGGTTTTTAATGGCATTTTTACATAGAGGGGTATTTTGGTCCATCTTCTCCTTATTTCTCTTCTCTCTCAGAGACAGTTCTCCTTCCTCCTCAGCACCGATTGAGGGATTGGCATACCTTCATTCCCTGGATCTCACTATTGAGAGCCA
The DNA here is from genome assembly GCF_046119375.1 of Phyllobates terribilis. NCBI lineage: Eukaryota > Metazoa > Chordata > Amphibia > Anura > Dendrobatidae > Phyllobates > Phyllobates terribilis. Next base: position 33,531 of record NW_027368891.1, on the reverse strand, counting down.
GACCTGATCTTAGCAATTTAGGGGCCCTTGATGGAAAAAATTAAAGGGTCCCATATATTACTTTCTTACTAATTGGTAGGAATATATTTGAAAAGATTATTTTTTAATATATGTCTTAAAAGAAAGATTTTTATACATAGATTAAGATTTTTTAATTTGACAATTAATCTCTGAAAAGAACTAAACCATTAACAAGTATGTCTAAAATGTTGAAAAGTGCACGATAAAAACAAGGAATGTAACTCCTAAAATGTTGAAAAGTGCACGATAAAAACAAGGAATGTAGCTTAAGACATAATATAAGAACGATTTTTCTAGGGTGTTTTTTAATTGACTCATCCAACATTCTTAAATATGTAACTAACCCATAACTTTCTACCTTGATTATCTAACCTGACATAAATAACAACCCTAAAAAAAATCAAAAACACCCTCCTCCTCTATCAATTTCGTGCTTGCCTCATCCCTCACTCGCCCGCGTCCTCTCTCGCCCGATTTCTCTCCCGCTCCAATCCTCTATGATCTTGCTCTTAATTTCTCTCCCACTCTCTTCGAATCGCTGTCGATTTCGCTCCTTTGAGCTCTCAACTTTGTTCAATCCTCCTTGGTTTCAGTCCTCTTTGTTTCTTTGAGCTAGAGCTGGAATGAGCTAGCTAAACTTTTCCGCTTGTTTTAATAATAACAAACTCAAGTATTTGATGTCCTTTGTGTTTTTTAAGCTAACCAGGTATAGCTCGAGGAGTTTTAGGTGTAGCTTAAACACAAGTGGACTAGCTTTGACCACTAAGTGTCGAGCTTAAGTTCTAGCGAGGAAAGCTGAATCTCGCCAAGATAGAATAAGGTTTGCAGTGAAGAAATAAGAAAACCGAAGTCCAACTTTAAGCGAGTGAGTTGCGTTGTAAAGTTAGAGGACCGAGCTTCAAAAGAAAAGAGAAGAGATACAAGTAATCGAGTTCTAGCGTGTCAATGGGTGGAATCCTAGATGTGCGTTTAGGATATTTGTTCCAGGGAAGGAAGGTTGTTGAAGCTACAACTAAAGGGAAATGAGAACAATTGGAGGTTGTTAGGATTTCTACTTTTGTATAGTGGATGTCGGGGATCACTAAGCTGGACAAATCAAGAGAAGCTTTGAAGGTGCAGATTGCCAACGTGGAAGCAGGATCGTCAAGCTAAAGAAGCACAAAGCGAGTTCAGGCGTTGATGCAATTCAAGGGTGAAGTTGATCACGTGGATCGCTGAGGGGGAGTTCTACAAATGCAGCGAAGTATATGACTTGATAGCTTAGGGTTGTAAGTTAGATTTCTATATATGGCGTACATAGGAGTGTTTTTAGGCACGGGCTTATTGAACACGAGCTAACAAAGAGCAAAGTGATTAAGTCTAGAGAGTTAGCTAAGGGAAATCTACATAGAGCTTAAGTCTCTATGAGCAAAGCTATATCCTAAAACACTTAGGAGCTTGATAGAGAGAGATTACTTGTATGAGCTGAATTTTACTTGTATTATGAGAGAGTGTTGCACAAAGACAAGTATAGCTTAAGTGTGTAATCGTTCTTAATCTAATACAAGTTAGTGGTGAGTTTCATCCCGGACTTGTTAGAAGTCTAGGGTTTCTCACCTTGGAAAAATCCTTTCAAGAGATTAGCATATTTAAATCATATTACTTATGCTTTATTATAGCTAATCTCGTTCCATACTTAGAACTCTATAGCTTCATAAGTATTTGAGTATAATTGAGATTAAGATTTTGATCCTACACTCTTCTTCTGCTTCTTCAACAATTGATAGGCAGTGTTTAGTACAACATAACACGTGGTCGTTAGCATCTATATCAAGGGATTTGGCACGTCTATAGCTCATATTACCGTGATCCATACCAAGTAAAGTCAAGGCATTAAACACGAGGATTACTGGCATCCAAAGGAAAGACAACCAAAGGGTACAAGCTGGAGCCGCACACGTCAATGACGTGACCGCGTCGGAGCCGCACGACCGTGCTAGGTGCGTGACCGCGTCTCAACACCGCGCGACCACCCAGCCCACATGCGAAAATGTTTCAAGTGTCAGCCCAAGGTGCGACCGTGCCGACACACGCGCGACTGCGACCGTGTCGGGCCGAGAAGCCACTGAAACCCTATTTTCCTTGTTATTGCGCTTGGGTTTTGGGCTACCTTCATTTGTGAAGTTTTGGGCTAGGTTAATTAGGTTTAGCTGCTTTCATTAGCTAATAAATATAGGAGCCTTTTCCTCCATCTATTATCTCATCATATATACATTTTATTTTACATAGTTCTTAGCAATGAGCCAGGAGTAGTTATTCTGTACTTCGTGTGATTGGTTGGAGCCATTAGGCTGATTCAATGTAAGGTTTCTAATTCTTTGGTTCTCAATAATATATCTCAATTTCTTTATCCTCTTGCTTATAATAATCGTTGAATACCAATCATCGTTGAATACCAATCATACAAAGTGTTTTTCCCATTTTAGTCTTCAGACAATCATTAGTCATTAGTTTTACCCAATTTGCCCCTTTCTTACGTTTTCAAGTTTTTAATATCGTAGGAATTGATCCTTTTTAGTTACCTGTGGGATTCGACCTCTACTTACCAATTTACTTTAGTAGAGTAGTAGTTGGGGAAATATTACTTTGCCAGAGGGCCTAATGACCTCTCTGTCAAATTGGCGTCGTTGTCGGGGAAACAAAATTCTTTTCTTGCGATATTAGTTTAAATGACTCTGGTGCTGACTAGTGTATGGTCAACACCCGTGCTACTAATCATTCACTTATTGAGCTCATCCTAGAGGTCGACATGACCGTTAGGAGGAGCATAAGAGAGAGGATAGCGGAGAGGATGAGCAACCAGGAGGACCAACTGAACCCTGAGAAAGTACAGGCAAATCAACAACTGTTGATGGAGCAATTCTTAGAGGAATATGCTCAGTATAACAATCTCACCGAAAATAGGACGATGCGGGAGTACACTACTCCAACCTGACGCAGCAGCCTCAAGAGGTGGTCCTACCACCACTTGCTCAAGGAGTCACTTTCGAACTCAAGTCTAGGGTGATAAACTTGCTCCCGAGGTTCCACTGTATGCCCGGAGAGGACCCTATCATGCACCTGAACCAGTTTCACGACATGTGCATGACCATGAAGCCGTACAATGTGTCGGAAGAGAAAATCAAGATGAGGGTGTTCGGTTTCACGCTAAAGGACACTACTAGAGCTTGGTATTACCACCTCCCCACAGGCACGATAGATAGCTGGGAGAAGTTACACCCAGAGTTCCTGAACCACTACATTTCGTTGAAGAAGGAGAACGTGCTGAAGAGGGAGATTCCGCAAGTAGAGCAAAGAGATGAGGAGTCACTGTACGACTACCTAGAGAGATTTAAATGGATTTGTGCTAGCTTCACTTTTCACGGCTACGAACACCAGGACTTGGTGTTGTTTCTCACCCGGTATCTACTTACTAATGAGAGGAGGATATCGACGCTGCGTGCGGAGGGAGAGTTCTCAACATGACCCTGGAAGATGGGTTGGAGAAGTTGCAAAGCATGGCTGAGAGTACGAGAAGTTTTGGAAGGACCTACACAAAGAGGGTGGTAAACGCTGCGAGTTCAAGCACAGAAGGATCAGGCTTGGCAGGAGAGTTAGTTGAGATAAAGAAAATGCTTGCTAGTCTACTACCCAAGAGCGGGCAACAGCCCGTGCATCTTTGTGGTACTTGTTCTAGTACAGGTCATCATTCGGATCAATGTCTCGAGCTGAGAGACGACATAATCGCGGAAGTTAGGAGGATATTGACCTCCTAGGCCATGGGCAAGTCAACAACAAAACTTCCAACCTAGATATAGAGATCAACAGGACCAACAAGATGGAGGCCCTAAGATCAGCAACAGAATTCAGGAATTTCTACTATGGAGATGATCAAGGATTTGACCAAAGACCATCGCCACCATCACGTCAACGCCCAGAACACCGATGCTAGACTTAAGAGCTTAGAAGTCAAAATGGGGCAAATCGCGCAAACGATCTCAACGCTGGCTCAAAGTTACTTGAATTCACTACTAGTGCAAACTGTGGTGAACCCAAATCAAAATCCAGCAAGCCAGAATCTCAAAAACCTTAGCATGATGGCATTGAGGAGTGGAAGGAATTCGGAGAAAAAATCAGGCCAAAAGGAGGACATAGAGAGCGAATCGTCAGAGGCACGCTCGTTTCAAGAGCCGTGTGACCACGCCTACGACTCTGCAGACCAGGTGCGACCGCGCCCATAACGCGCTACCACACGCCTATTGCTGAGAGCTAGTGTGACCGTTCCGCCCTGGTGCGCGACCGTGCATTTACGGAAGAGATTTCCGGAAACTCGGCGCGACCGTTCCCCATACAGCGCGACCGCGTGCCGGTTAATAAGAGCGTGCGCAACCGCGCCCACTTTACTGCTGAGACGAAGAAGCCTGCGACACTGGATGCTGACAAGACGATCCCGATGGAGGAAGAAGAGGAGCTAAGACGACCCGAGCGATGACTTTAAGCTCCCAACATAGCAATTATGTACGTACTAACTTCCCTCCACTCTACTCGGAGAAACTACCGCCCCCCTTCTCAGAAGCGTTAAGAGATACCAGGAGGCCGACAGATGACAAGGAGTTGTTTGAGATCTTCAACAAGTGTGCCATGAATATCCCATTTATGAAGCTAGTCCAGAGCATACCCAGGTACGCGAAGTTTCTCAAGGAACTTTGCACAATCAAGAGGAGACAAAAGATGAAGGGGACAAGCAAGGTAACAACTAGAGAAAGAGTATCCTCCATCTTCTAGAAGTGCATGCTCACCATCCTGGTATGGTGAATGTCTCTTGACGCATTGACAATACTGATTTTGATCGTGCTATGCTAGATTTAGGAGCTTCCATAAATGTCTTTCCAATATTCCCTTTGCGTGCAATTAGGACTTGGACCCTTTAAATGAAACAAATAATTTAGTCCAATTGGATGATTGGGTCGACTATTCGTCCTAGAAGGGTAGTGGAAAACGTGCTATTATGGTAGATAGGTTAGTCTTTCCTACGGATTTCTACGTGCTTGATATGGAGAATGATATGGAAGGAGTGCCTATAATTTTAGGATGACCATTTATGAGGACAACTGGTACTAAGGTAGACTTAGGGAATGGGAAATTATCACTAGAGTTTGATGGAGTTGTGATTAGTTTTGATATTGGTACTGATGAGGAGTCGAGTGATGACACAACTAGTGTGTTTGCTATAAAGGTAGTTGATCGCAAAAGGGATATAGACAGGTTAGAGTTGGCTTTGGCCAATGGGCCCCCATGTTAATGTTAGAGGGAGAACCCTCCTTCTCTTCCCCTATTATGCAGGTACCCAGAGTGACGTCAGCATTACCTCCGGGGCATTACGTAGAGACGAAGAGATGGTACGACAAGGGGCTCATGGAGAAGAAGAAAGGAATAAGGCAGTACTGTATTTGAAAGGATGAGTTGGCCCGTGGGTTGGACGGAGCAGGTTGAGATGAGAGAAAGACGTAGAGCCAACGAGGTTAAACAAAGGCGCTGTCCGGGAGGCAACCCGTCGAAGAGGTGATTTTTGTAACTTCCACTCAACTTTTCTTTGCTCCTTATCTCACAATGAGGGAATTGTTTAGTTTAAGTATAGGGGAGGGGATTTACATCTTACCTATTCTTGTTTATGAAATTTTTGAGTCAGTATTCCCCTTATTTTAATTTTAGAGTCAGAATTCATATTTCGCCCCTAGTTTGATGTTGTGTGAACTTCTATAAAGGTGTGTGGATTTTGAATCTTTTTACTATGTTTTAGATGTTAATATTTTAAGCTTATAGGATGAGGATATGTTTGATCAAGTAGAGGACTTCGACTTGATCATGTGGATTATGATTAGGACGCATTAGGACCAATACTAAGATAGCATGTTCACCATCTCTTCTCTAGTTTGTCATTATGTCATAATAAATTGTTTTCTGTCCTTTTAAATCATGAATGAAAATAAAATAAAAAGGTAGTGAACTCCAAGTGAAATAAGCCGGAAAAACACGCGATCTCCGGGGTGTGAAAGATCACATTGGGTTCGATCCTCAATGGATAAATAAGCGAAGAGTCTCATTAGTGGCTTGGACCGTAAAACGGACAGGCACAATACCTCAAAACAAATGGGACCGGACCATAAGATGGACGGGTCTAGTGCCCAAAAGTGAAAATAAATTGCAAAATGTGTGAATAGGATGAAAATGAGCAATGAAAAGTGCATGTGATATGACTTAAGTAGAGTTGTGGTTGTTGTTTGTTTTGGATGGTGGTGGAACTCATGCTTAATTTTCATAAGTATGAAACATGCTAGGCTAAGAATTAGTTGCTTATTTGATCTTCTGTTATTCGCATTGGTATATTACTTGGATGAGACATCTTTAGCATAGTTTGAGGATTTAGGTTCGTATTTTGGCATAAAATAAACATAGTTCAAAAATTGGGGAAGGTTTTATTTCCATTGTTGGGTAGTTAGAGTTTAGTTAGTTTGCATTATTTTTGAAGTTTTATTCTAGAGTCAGAATCTACACCCATTGCTTTATGATTGTAGGTACTCAGAGCTAAAGTGTGAGCCGATGACCACTACCGTCAAATCGTCCATATCCAATGAGCGGAGTTAGCAGCAGCTCACTCGAGGACAAGCAAGGTTCAAGTTTGGGGGTGTTTGATAGGAAGCGTTTAGTACAACATAACACGTGGTCGTTAACATCTAAATCAAGGAATTTGGCACATCTACAACACATAACCGTGATCCAGACCAAGCGAAGTCAAGGCACTAAATACGAGGATTACGGGCATCCAAAGGAAAGACAACCAAAGGGTACAAGCTGGAGCCGCACATGTCAATGACGCGACCGCGTCGGAGCTGCGCGACCGCTTGTCAACACCACGCGACCGCGCCAGCCCACAAGCGGAAAGTTCAAGTGTTGGCCCAAGGCGCGACTGCGTCGAAACACGCGCGACCGCGCCCGTGTCGGGCCAAGAAGCCACTAAAACCCTATTTTCTTTGTGTTAGGTCAAGCTAGTATTGCTTTACCTCAGTTTCTCTAGTTTTAATGATAACAAACACTTGCTTTTAACATCTACATTGAGTTTACTCAGTACAGGCACTTAGGAAGCGTATGGAGTGGAGCAGAGCACATAAAGCAAGTCGCGATGATCAGGAGCAGGTCGCTATGCATGAATCAGAGGTCACGACTATATACCGAAGGTCGCTTCCATGACAAACAGGGTCGGGACGATCACAGACAAGTATTTGTCTAACATAAGATGTTGTAAAGTCTAAGCTGTAAAGACATATCAACGACGAGCACTAGTGCCAAGCATAGAAGATAGTCGCGAAAGCAATGGAAGGTCGTTGCAGACGTATACCATCAAAGCGACCTCAAGACTATAAGACGAAGCGAATTGCCTTCGGCACTTAGAAGATCGGAAGAGACTAGAGCATGTCTCTCACGCTTTGCGTAGATCTGCTTAGATACGGAATGATATGAGTATCTAGCACAAACATTATCTTTTAGCATAAGTTTTATTTTATTCTTTATTTTATATCTTCTATAACTAGAAGATTTGGTTGTTGCAATTCAGTTTAGATTCGATTTAGTTAGTAGATTCGATAGACCAGATGTTAGATGGTCTATATATATTGGAGATAGCATTTTCTTCATATGTTGGCGAAGAGAAGCAAAACCAGGCGTTGTAAACAAGTGAGAGAGAGTAGTATAGTTACTTTAGAGATCTAGCTTACTTAGAAGTTTTATTGTGTATGAAACTAGACTGTAACTAGGATTGATAAGCAATATACGAGTTTGTTTGCAGAACATTGTGTCTTCAAGTTTATTTCCGCACATTAAAGATCCTTACGATCAACAAAGTTAACTTGAGACCACATGGTCGCTGCCGTCACGACCTAAGGAAAATCAACGATCCTACAATTGGTATCAGAGCAGGAACCGTTCTGTAATCAACCATGTCTTCCTCGACTCCAACTCACGGACAAACTCTCAACAAGCCACCTCTACTAAAAGAAGGCGAACTCGACTGGTGGATCGAAATGCACAAAACATGGATCAAGCAGATGGACGCTCAATGCTGGAATGTCATCGAATTAGGAGATGAAGAAATCCCTCAAGATATCACCAGAAGCGCGATGGACGCTGCCTACTACAGGAAAATCGAAGTTAATGCCAAAGCTCGCCAGATGATCTTCGTCGGACTACAACGCCATGATGTTGACAAGGTAAAAAGTCTCCCTATTGCCAAGGAAATCTGGGATACAATCATAGTCATTCACAGAGGAAGTGAAGACATGAAGCACAACAGGAAATTCGTGTTACAACGCGAGTTTCATGCCTTCAGACAACTTGAGAATGAAAGCGTCCTTGATTGCCAGTCGCGATTCTTCGTACTCACAGATAAGCTAACCGCTGCTGGCCACATCATCCCAGAGTATGAGAAGACACTCGCTGTCATACATGCTATGAGCGACAAGTTTGAAATGGCTAGGAGTATAGCCCTAATGTCGGAAGAAACCAAAGATCTTCCAGTAGCCAAGATCTTTGGGAAGTTCTATGATCAAGAACAAGGCGACAAGCTGTGATCTTTGACAAGAGGAAGCGACACAAAACAAGTCGCTTTGAAGCTGTCAAAAGCTCTAGACAGGATGGAGAACCAAGAAGAAGAAGAAGATTATGATAAAGACGTAGTCTTGATGACCAAGATGGTCAAGCGATTCTTAAGAAACAAGAAAGGCACCTCACCCTCCTCATCTGACCCCCAACGCGACCTCAGCAGCTACACCTGCTACAATTGCCAGCAAAAGGGGCATCTAGCAAGAGACTGCACCAAGCCAAAGGTTGAGCAATCTGAAAAGAAGGCACTTGTGACCACTTCTGCATGGGGAGATGATGATGATGATGATGATGATGCAGACTTACATGAAGGGTTCACAGGCTTATGTCTAATGGCTGGAGAACAAAGTTCTGAAGACTCTGAGGTATCAATCTCACTACCTAATAGCTTCACTAAAAAGATTCACATGCTTGATAAACCTGATTTAATCAATGTAATTCTAGGAATAATAGAAGAAAGCGAGCGACTACAAACTGAAAATGATAGATATGAAAAGGAAATAGAAGATCTTCATGCTGAATGTTCAGATTTATCTACTAGGCTAGCAAATATAGAGATAGACTTTCAAAAGGCTAAAGAAAAAACCTTGTTAACCAAGGAGTGCTTGGGCTGCAAAGGTAAAGCGCTTACTAAAGCGTCTACACAAGCACCCACTCCTTTTTCTATGGCAAGCGAAAGTCTACTTGAAACTAATGACCTAATAAAAAGGGTCATCCTTGATGTCGCTGGTATCGCTTCCCTAATTGAAGAGCGATCAGTTAATCAAACAGTGTTTGTTAAAGCGAGAGGGCTTGGCTATGAATCTGATGATAATGTTAAATCCTCATCCATGCATGAGAAATTAGCCAAGGAGCTCGCTGAAAAGGCTGACGTGTTGGATAAGGCTCTTCAAGCTTGCAAAAGCAAGAATGAGTTCTTAGAAGACAAAGTGAAAGTCTTGGAAAATCCCAAACATAAGTCAAAATGGTATCATGGGGAAAAAGCTCGTGCCATGTATGTATCACAAGCCCAAGGGACTCACGAGGTCAAGGGGTGCACCAAAGATGCAAAGCCCTTTAGACCAGGACGTGGAAAATATGGGTGAGTGATCTATTACGACTGGTGTAGATACTTTGGTTTCAATGGTCATACAATCTATAACTGTAAGAAGAAACAAGCTCGTGACAACAAGCCTTATGTTTCTCCTTGCAATGATGTTGCTCATGAACATGAATCATCGCGACCTCAGTACCAACACCAGCGACCTTCAAATCATACCAAGCGATATGATAATTATCACCAGCGACATCAGAACATTCATCAGACATATCAAACTCAAGCAAATCAACATGCTAAACCTAGACCAAAGATAAAACAGAATGCTAGGATCAACTCTAATCATAATGAATCCTATAAAACTGCTCCCATGACCTTCAATATCATTCATACTGATGGGACATGCTCCAAAGCGACCCACGATACTAATTCACCCAGTCAAGCTGAGCTTCACTGGGTACCAAAAGTTTGAATTTTTCTTGCGTAGGGTGGAAGTGCTTAGGAACGATGGTAGTTAAACAATGGATGCACTTGCCACATGACAGGCTTCAAAGAATATTGAATTAACTCATTGTAGAACTTAAGAGCAAGTGGCGGATATCTTCACCAAAACCTTGAACAAGGATCAATTTGTCAATCTACGGCTCCTTCTGGGAATGATCCCCTTCACATAAGCGACCTACGTCTGTAAGTTTCCTCTACTCTGACTAGAACTATCTGCTTATATATTGATATTGGGAACTTAGGACTCGCTTGAAATGACTGGAAAAATTTAGAATTTGCTTTAGTCTCTCGCATGCTCTGGTTGATGCCTTTGTGAAATAATTAGGTGAATCTTCGTGACTTAATAGATCTTGCTAGAAATTATGGACCTGCATGCTCTCCTTTGAAATCCTATGAACATAATCACATTGATCGCTTCTTAGCCCATTACACAGCCCAACGAGATATGATATGTGATTATAAAGTGTCCCTAGTTTAATCTTGTGTAATGTTCCCTATGACCCTCATAGCTCACAACTGGGAATATCTACTTGATGTTAAAGTCCTACCCAAATTTGGAAATTGCATATGCATATGTACTATTCTATGTGTTTATTGTCCTTCAATTTTAAATGTGTGCATGTGTCTACCCAACCTAGGACTGGGAGTGAATAGATTAGGACCTCTATGTTGCTAATTCTTAAACAGGTACGAGTGTTTTGGGTCTGTTGTGATATCGCTTGTGCTCCTTAGAGGTCGCTTCGTCGCTACAGGGTATCGCGCACCATCCCTCAGTCGCTACCATAGCGACCATACCTGGCATATCTTCAACAATGAGCGACGCTGCACCCACATAATGACTGAGCAGCGCATTCGCCGCCTTCGCGACCTTCACGATCCAGAAAAAAAAGCTACACCACCTCCTTCCCTAGTGAAGTTCAAAGCGACTTCCAGCAAGGGAAAAGGTAAAATGGACGAGGTCGCTGAAGGTGCCTCTGCCTACCCCCTGCCAGGCTCTGAGCTGCCCCTCGCACGCGATCTGATAGCCGCTTTCCTCCAGCAGCAAGTCATGAACGAGAATCTGCTGCGGTCAACTAAGACCATTCTGGACGCGCTACTACCAATCAATAAAAATGTGTGCGCGACTCATAACCAGATCCAGTGTTATTCCAGTTTCTTTCCTCTGAGCAACGCGAAGCCTATGAAAAGGCATGGGCAGAGTAACACCAACACAAGAAGCACCAGCGCCTACAGCACCGAAGCAACCAAAGATCACGACAGCCTCGGAATACGCTGCTCCTGTTGACGAAGATTCAACTTAGTTGTTCTTTTCCTTTTTATGTTCCGAGTCCTTTTTAGTCTCTTCCTTAGGGTAATCTAGCCAGTAGCCTTTTTGGGTGCGTAGTCGAAATGAATATATAAGCATGCTTTGATTGTTTTTCTCTACTTGCTCTATTATCTTGCTTAGTTATAACTTAGTTCCTTTCGCTTAGGCATTTATCAATCATTCCTCTAGAGAGTAGATCATGATAGCCGCCTTAGTTCCCTAATCATATATATGCATGACTTTTTCAATGATGTCAAAAGGGGGAATAGACCTGGCATACCGGTTGTTTAAGTCAGGGGGAACTATTACCATAAGAAGCGACCTATGGAAACACAAAGCGAGACTTGATCAAGGTAAAGTGTTACTTATCACTGCTTCTCTAAACATGTTCATACATTAGTAGATTCAATAGTTCTCTAAACATGTTGCCTTAAATATATGCCATGTCTTATATAGTTTGTCATCATTAAAAAGGGGGAAATTGTTAGGTCAAGCTAGTATTGCTTTACCTCAGTTTCTCTAGTTTTAATGATAACAAACACTTGCTTTTAACATCTACATTGAGTTTACTCAATACAGGTACTTAGGAAGCGTATGGAGTGGAGCAGAGCACAGAAAGCAAGTCGCGATGATCAGGAGCAGGTCGCTATGCATGAATCAGAGGTCACGACTATATACCGAAGGTCGCTTCCATGACAAACAGGGTCGCGACGATCACAAACAAGTATTTATCTAACATAAGATGTTGTAAAGTCTAAGCTGTAAAGACATATCAACGACGAGCACTAGTGCCAAGCATAGAAGATAGTCGCGAAAGCCAATGGAAGGTCGCTGCAGACGATATACCATCAAAGCGACCTCAAGACTATAAGACGAAGCGAATTGCCTTCGGCACTTAGAAGATCGGAAGAGACTAGAGCGTGTCTCTCACACTTTGCGTAGATCTGCTTAGATACGGAATGATATGAGTATCTAGCACAAACATTATCTTTTAGCATAAGTTTTATTTTATTCTTTATTTTATATCTTCTATAACTAGAAGATTTGGTTGTTGCAATTCAGTTTAGATTCGATTTAGTTAGTAGATTCGATAGACCAGATGTTAGATGGTCTATATATATTGGAGATAGCATTTTCGTCATATGTTGGCGAAGAGAGGCGAAACCAGGCGTTGTAAACAAGTGAGAGAGAGTAGTATAGTTACTTTAGAGATCTAACTTACTTAGAAGTTTTATTGTGTATGAAACTAGACTGTAACTAGGATTGATAAGCAATATACGAGTTTGTTTGCAGAACATTGTGTCTTCAAGTTTATTTCCGCACATTAAAGATCCTTACGATCAACAAAGTTAACTTGAGACCACAAGGTTGCTGCCGTCGCGACCTAAGGAAAATCAACGATCCTACACTTTGTTGCTGCGCTTGGGCTTTGGGCTACCTTCATTTGTGGAGTTTTTGGCTAGGTTAATTAGGTTTAGCTGCTTTCATTGGTAAATAAATAGAGGAGCATTTGCCTCCATTTATTATCTCATCATATATACATTTCATTTTCGTAGTTCTTAACAATGAGCCAGGAGTAGTTATCTTGTACTTTGTGTGATTGGTTGGAGCCATTATGATGATTCAATGTAAGGTTTCTAATCCTTTGGTTCTCAATAATATATCTCAATTGCTTTATCCTCCTGCTTATAATAATCATTGAATTGAGCTATCTCTCTAGATTGATCACTTAGGTTGTTTAGTTTAATCTCATATAGCTAGGTTTAGGTTGATCCTAGTTGGAGGATCTAACCATTAGATTATCAAAACAACTACCTGGACTAGTTTGACTTGTAGGTGTGTGGAGGATAATGATGTGTTAGTATCAAAGTGGCGCTGCACATTCCTATCTATTTTTGTGCTTAATGTTGCCTAGGAATTAGTCTTAATGACTTTAGGGCTGGAATTGTAGGTAAGGGATTTAGGAGTAGTTCATTTAATTATCTATAAAGGAACATGGATTAGGGCAATTAGAAGATATTTAAGCAATAGAGAAAGAGAGAGAACCCAAACAGAGGAACCTAGGACCATTGAATCAACCTATTAGGTGAATACCAATCATACAAAGTGTTTTTCCCATTTTAGTCTTCAAACAATCATTAGTCATTAGTTTACCAATTCCGCCCCCCCCCCCCCCTTTTTATGTTTTGAGTTGATTAATTTAATATCGTAGGAATTGATCCCTTTCGGTTCCCTGTGGGATTTGACCCCTACTTACCACTTTACTTTAGTAGAGTAGTAGTTGGGAAAATATTACTTTGCCAGAGGGCCTAACAACCTCTCTATCAATAACTAACAAGTTTGCTCACTCCACTTGCAATCTTCAACACTCGTATATAGATTTAGATTTATAAAATTCCACAAATGCACTCGCTTTTCCTTGGTTTTAATCATATTCTTCAACCTCTTCAACAATCCGACAAGTTTGCTTCGCTCTGCTCGCCTCAGGATCGTTCCCTCTGCTCACAATCTTCATCTTCAACACTCTATAAGCTCGCTCGTTCAACTCCCATTTCTATCACTTTCTCCTCTTGCGACTGAATCGCTCGCGCCTCTCATGGTCTTCAAAGAACTATGACACTAAAATTGTTAATGACACTAATCTAGGCATTTATGACAGTAATCTGCCTGAGATATTTTATAATATGATGACAGTAAACGAATGATGACACTATTCTAGTATGTGATGACACTAAAACTGTTGATGACACTAATCTAGGCTTTGATGATAGTTTTCTCCATGATATATTGTATACTTTGATGACAGTTAACTAATGATGACACTAATGTAGTATGTATGATGACACTAATCTAGTCTGCAATGACACTAAAACTGATGACAATAATCTACGAGAAGTGATGGCAATAAACTATTTATGTCACTAATATAGGCTTTGATGACAGTAATCGGCATGAAATATTGTATATTTTGATGACTCTAAACTACTTGTGTCACTAATGTAGTTGTGCTGACACTAAAACTATTGATGACACTAATCTACACTTTGATGACAATTTATATTGGATACTGTATATCCTGGATAAAATGTATATCCAAGTGTTGATTTTTTTTTTTGCATTGATGACAATAATCTACTAGAACTGATGACAATGTATATTGGATATATAATATATTGATGACACTAATTCAAGATAAATTGTATAATGATGACACTAATTCGTGGATGAAAATATCTAATGGGTCAATGATCTATTCGTGGATGACAATATCTAGTGGGACTGATGCTTGATGATAATAATGTATGCTAGAAGATGCTATGACAGTAATGTATGCTTTAACGATGCTAATTTCTTTCTTGATGACATGCTTTTAGATAAAAGTATTAATAGTGTTGTATGGAAGTGCGTGGAAGATGAAAGACAAGTCTGTCTATTATGATGGAGACATCACTTCAAAGGCCTTAGTAATTGATGACAGTGTGCAAATAGAAGATATTATAATGAAGATAGTTGATAGATTCAAAATCAACGTTCAAGCTAGTGATCTTCAGTTATGTCATTTGCATCCTTCTCAAAAGTTGACAACACCGCATGTTGTAGAAGGAGATGAAGAGTTTCATTCATTTATGGCTCCAAATGACACACCCAATAGAATGGATCTTACCCTTATATGTGTCATTATGTGGTTTAAGAAGGATCAACATTCATTAGATGGTGATTTCAACCGAGATTGTTGATGAAGAAGCTATAGAGGCTCTTGATGATGGTGAGGATCCTTTTGATGACAATATGACCACTGATTGTAATCCCTACACTCGTATTAGGGAGGGGGAGGACTTTATCCATGTGGCAAGTGTTTAAATACTAAATAAGAGGTGCTAGTGTCATTATATTAAGTTATTGTCATCACATAGATGACAATGTCATCAATTTGTTCTCCAACTGTTTATTATAGTGTCATCAATTTAATTTACTGTCATCATAGTTGATGACAATAATACACTATTTGTTATAGTGTCATCACAGAGATGATAATGTCATCAATTTAAGTTCTTGTTATCATAGTTGATGTCACTTTAATACTACACTATTAATGAAACTCCTCAACTACTCTTTCACAGGTATTTTTCCGGTGTGAAACATGGACCAAATCCCAAATCAAAACAAACTAACATGAGAAATGAGTAATCTCAAGATGTTAGCTATTGGAAAGCTTGGAAAGTCAAGGAATAGGTGCAAAACTTGAAAAGAGACACATTGGAATCAAACTATATGCTATTTCCATCATATTGCTTTGTTCTAAAAGAAGTAAACCCTGGAACTTACACAAACTATGTAATTAATGATGACAACTGATTCATGTATACATTTATTGAAATTGGATCCTCTGTTAGAGGTTTTAATTTCATGAGAAAGGTACATTGCTTCACTTAATCTCCCCAATTGTGATGACAATATTATTCTCCAATTTGTGATGATAATCTTTGTTTTGTGTAGGTTATTGTGGTGTATGGTAGACATTTACATAGAAAGTGTGAGGGTAATCTTATGATAGCCACATATTAAGATTCTAACAATCAAATCTATCCTTTGGCTTTCGCTATTGTAGATTTCGAAAATGATGATTCGCGGACATGGTTTTGAACAATTATACAAGGTTATCCCTAGTACACAAACATTGGTGATCGTCTCAGATGACACAAACGCATTGCTAAGGGTGTTGAGAAAGTACAATGTTGCGAACCATGTGGTATGCACGAGACATCCTAAAGAAAATTTGAAAACCTTGTTCAAAGTAAAAGGTACATACAACTTATTTACAAAAGCATCCAAAAGCTATACACAGATTGAGTTTAGGACTATTTTCAAAGACTTTGTGACATGGGCATGGAAATAAGAGAGTACTTGTGACATGGAATCGGGCTCGGGCACATTGTAAATATAACTATCTTGTGTTCCATCACTGATATTATGGTCTAATCATACATATTTATTGTCATGAATGAGATGACATTAAAACTACAATATCATCACTTAGATGACACTACAATGCGGTTGTTCACTGGGATGACACTACACTACAGTGTCATCACTAAGATGACACTACACTTCAGTGTCGTCACTTAGATGACACTACACTGCAAGGTCGTCACTCAGATGACACTGTACTATAGTGTCTTCACTTAGATGACACTAGACTATAATGTCATCAATACAAAGTTACTAAAACTACACTATCATCACTTAGATGACACTACACTGCGAGTGTTTACTGGGATGACACTATACTACAGTGTCATCACTCAGATGACACTACACTTCATTGTCATCACTCAAATGACACTACACTATAGTGTCATCACTTAGATAACACTAAACTACAATGTCATTAATACAAAATTACTTAAAATACATTATGATCACTTAGATGACACTACACTGTGGGTGTTCAATGGGAAGACACTACACTGTAGTGTCATCACTCAGATGACACTACACTTCATTGTCATCACTCAAATGACACTGCACTATAGTGTCATCACTTAGATAACACTTAACTACAATGTCATTAATACAAAATTACTTAAACTACACAATGATCACTTAGATGGCACTACACCGTGGGTGTTCAATGGGATGACACTACACTGCAGTGTCATCACTCTGATGACATTACACTACATTGTCATCACTCAGATGACACTACACTTCAGTGTCATAAATACAGAACTACTAATCTAGAATTTTTTCTATTACATGTGATAGATACAACATTATGACAACCAACCATACAGAAAGTATAAGCACGATGTGAAAAGAAGCAAGAGCATACCAACTTGTGGCACTACTAGAGTACATAAGAGAATTGCTACCAAGTTGGTTCTATAAACGTAGAGAATTGGTTGAAAAGAACAAGAACATTTCACCTCCTCATGTAAAGAGTATAATAGAGGAAAGATACAAAGAGTCACAGAGGTATGAAGCTATATTCCTGAATAAAGTGCAATTAGAGGTTGTTAGAGGAAAGTTTACCAGAGTGGTAGATCTTTCAAAAAAGACATGTAGTTGTAGGGTCTTTGATCTGGATCACGTACCATGTATGCATGCATTAGCCGCAATTCAGAATGTCAAGGGTAACATAATGATTTTGTGATTAGGTATTACCATCCCATTTGGAAAAAGTCATAGCTACATATCCGGTGCCTATGAAGTCAGAATGGATTGTCCCAAAGGACATCATGGGCATATTATGTCATCCACCACACGTGAGGATAAAAGGTTGAAGTCCAAGAAAATGGATATTACTTTCTGAAGGGGAGTTTAGAAAAATTGTCATCAAGAAAGAGAAAAATCCAATAAATTGTGGGAAATATGGAAATGCTAGACACAATAGGAAAACATGCAAGTATATTGCCTCAAGTAGCAAGAACAAGATAATGCAAGTAGATTAAAGTTTATTGTATTCTTTGAATATTTCATAGAAATGGACGTGTCCATTTGATGAAAATACATTTGATACTTTCAGAATCTCATATTAGTGTTCCTAAAGATTTCAAGTTCACAGTTTATTGTAATCTTTGAATATTTCAAGTTCATTCACTATCATTATTTTGATTTCATTTCATATTAATATCATAAAACACCTTCTGCGTATATTTGATGACGATATAATTTTATCTCAGATTAGTGTCACCAACACCTTTAGTCATCACATAATTGTTTCACAGTTATTAACAAGCCTATGTGAGATATTATTGTCATCCAAACCCTAGGATGAAACTAATAGTTCCATCACAGATTGTCATCAACATATTCATTACAAGGTCAATAATATATTGTGATGACATCAATATTATCATCAAAATGTCATCAACAACTTGAGTCATCACAAAATTTTCTCATAGTGTTACACAAGGGTCATCAACCAACCAAAACTAGAAAAAAATACCTAAAATGTTGCCATCTAAACTAGATATACATAAATTCACATTATTATAGAAACTACATTGTTGGGTTGTGGGAACTAGGCAACTCAGTTCCTATCTCTCGTCTCCTCAATTTTAATGATAACAAATAATTATTGCTTCTAATATCTACCTTGAGTGAGTCATTACAGGATTATGATATAGCTTATATTGAAATCAAGCTCAAGGAGAAGTAACCGGTTAATCAAGTATAAAACGTACTTATACAAGAATATTCTAAAGGTTGTATTGACTTTCAATACCTTTAATAGAGCTTAAAGGAACCAAAGAGGATAATCAAGAGATAAGAGCAACACGCTAATATAGCTCAAGGGAACCGAACAAGAGAAATAACACAAGGAAGAGTGATCTCGCTTATATCGCTCAAGGGGACCGACGAGAGTATTACTCATATATGAATGCGAAGGGAACCGAAGGATATAGCTGAAGAGGACCGAACGTTTATTCAAGGAAAGGATCTTTCTGAGTTCCTATTTATGGAAATCTACTTCATTTAAGGAAATCGTTTAGATACTATTGTTTAGATTCAATGCATATTGTTGACTGCGAATATTTCAGTTTAGGTATTTTATTTTATTGCTCACCTATATAAGGTGATGTTATAGGGTTTTTATAATGTTAGCGAGTTTAGCATTAGAGAGTTAGCCAGTCGATATTGAGATCTAGAGAGTTGAATTATCGAAGCAACTTAGATCTATTGAGAGAAGGGAGTCTGTACAAGCCTGAGTAGAGAGTCGTGTGTTGAATCTAGGAACTGTATGTTCGACTTAGGTTGTAACTCTTGTGATTCAATCAATAGAGAAGAGTGTTTTGATTTTATATACTGTTTCACGAATTACTTAAACACATAAACACTTGCTTGAATTCTGCTCTTAGGAACTTGAATCTAAGTTCCTAAGATCAAGCCCCTTCAACGATCTTACATACATTAAATTTCATTAACAAAACCATAAAACTACATGAAAGGTCATCAACTAAACTAGAAAAAAACTACTTAATTATCATCACACAATAAAAGCATATCAATCCCACAACCTATTTTAAAGGCAAACCTTTAAACACCCACTCTTGTTCATCAATTGGAATTTTCTCTCAAACTATTTTTGATGTTTTGGGTTCCAACTCATTCAAACCTGTCCCAGAAGCAAAATATTCCGAATACTTCATCGAAAATATTGCACAATTGCCACTGTTAAAAAGAAAGAAAAATATGTTAGCATATCGAGTGTCATCAAAACATCATCAACAAACATCATTAGTGTTCCATCAAAACATGTGATGGAAATACTAATTTCTTCTCGGATTAGTATTGTCATCAATTTAATTTCCTGTCATCACAGTTGATGACACTTTAATAATACACTATTAGTTATAGTGTTATCACAAAGATGACAGTGTCATCAATTTAATTTACTGTCATCACAGTTGATGACAGTACTAATTTCTTCTCGAATGGTGGTTGGGAGTTCACGCAACATATATTCAAACTCAAGACTAGTGCTTGAAGATCATCGAACTCAATGATGAGAAAATCAATGAAACCGTCAAGGATAGAAAGGACTGGACACCCGAGCACTACATCAAGATAGAGAAAAATGCCAAAGCTCTCCAGCTCATTATCATTGGACTCATGCGGATCGACATTGACAAGGTGATTAGCATAACTACTGCCAAGGAGATGTGGGAGTCCATCATAGCCATCAACAGAGGAAGCGATGACATGAAAAACAACCACAAGTTCAATCTTCAAATAGAGTTTCATGCCTTCAAGATGCTTACTAGAGAAAGTGTGTCTGCGTGCCAATCCAGATTCACCATTCTAGTGGATCAACTCAGTGCCTTTAGAGTCAAAATTCCTCAATGGGAACAATATCTAGCGGTCATCTATGGAATGAGTGATAGATATGAGCTGACTAGAAGAATCACCCTTATGTCCACAGAAAGAAAGTCCCTTCCAATGATGGACATCTTTGAAAAGTTCTTTGATCAAGAAGCTGTACATAATCAAAGAAGTAGCGCGATCAAAATGAATACTTCCACTGTAGATCTATAGGGATGAGGAAGCATTACATTAAGGTCAGGATTAGGACACCGATAGGAGTGGGTCATTTCTAAGGGCTTGTAACATGGCTAGAATGCGATCACCACTCTCTATTTTTGGTAGAAATAAGAGCATGCTATTGATGTGGACCAGAGTAGTGAGCTTAAAAGCAATATACAAGTATAGCTAAGTCAGCCTTTTGGAGTAGATAATGCATGAAAGCGAGATAAAGCAAGAAGCACAACCAAGCTAAAGTTTCCAAAGTAGATAAAAGAAGCTAAGTCATAGTCGATATAGGGGAAACTTACATCGCATGAAGAGATGATCTAATTGAGAGGAATAAGACCGAGTTGAATCCTAAGGGGCAAGATGGGCAACATGTTGAGTGTCTTAGTGAAAATATTAGTTGTTTGATCTTTTGTAGGCACATGGACTAGCTCAATGTTCTTGCGCTCGACATGATCATGTAAGAAGTGATGGAACACATCAATGTGCTTGGTCCTTGAGTGATACATTGGATTCTTCAAGACACTAATAGCGCTAGTGTTATCACATTTGATTTGAAGTGTACCCAACGATATACCAAAGTCGACTAGCTGCTATTTTAACCATAATAACTGTGAACAACAAGCAGCTGTTGTGGGCTACTCAGCCTCAATTATGGATAGCGCAATAGACTTTTTCTTTTTTAGATCCCCACGTGACTAATCAAGGACCTAAAAATTATGCCATGCCGCTTGTGCTTTTCCTATCTGCCAAGTATCTAGCGTAATCAGCATCTGTATAGCCCACTGAAGAAAGTTCACCACCCTTGGGATGCCACAAGAAAAGATCGACAATGCCCTTAAGAGAGCGCAATATATGCTTGACATTCGCAAGATGTGAAGCCCTAGGGTCAGACTGTGATCGTTCACATAAGCTAACTGCAAAAACAATGTCAGGACGAGAAGCAGTCAAATACATTAGTGAACCTACCATACCTCTATACATGGTCTCATTGACCTTTTCACTAGTGAGATCTGTATCTAGCTTTGTAGTAGTAGAGAGAGGTGTATGGAATGGTTAGCATGATTCCATCCCATATTTCTTGAGTGGCTCTTTTATGTACTTTTATTGATGAATCTAAATTCCATCCTTGAGCTGATTAACTTGTAGACCTAAGAAGAAGGTTAGCTCATCACTCATGCTCATACTAAATTTGAGGATCATGGTAGCTTTGAAGTCATCTACAAGCTACAAGTTAGTTGACCCAAAAAAATGTCATCAACATACACCTGAACAAATAATATGTCACCTTTTACTTCCCTTATGAAGAGAGTCTTATCAAATAGACCTCTTTTGTAGTCGTGATGGAGAAGGTACTCTAAGAGACAATCATACCAAGAGCGAGGTGCTTTCTTAAGACCATATAAAGCTTTGTCTAAGATGTAGACATACTCAGGATAAGCGGGATCTTTGAAACCTAGAGGTTTCTTGACATAGACTTCCTCGTTTACCTTTCCATTGAGGAATATAGTCTTCACATCCATTTGAAACAACTTGAATCCCTTGTGTGATGCATAGGGTATCAATAGCCTTATAGCTTCCAGTCGTGCTACAGATGCATATGTTTCATCATAGTCTATCCCTTCTTGTTGATTCTAGCCTTGAGCACCAAGTCTAGCTTTATTTCGCACAACTTCTCCACTATCATCCAACTTATTCATGTATACCCAGTGCGTACAGATGATGGTTCTATCAGATGGACTTGGCACTAAATGCCATACTTGATTGTGCTTAAACTCTTCTAGCTCCTCTCATAGCTATCACCCAATCTGGATCTTGGAGTGCCTGTGAAATATTTTTTGGTTCATGCAAAGACACAAAAGGATGAGTAGAGCGAGTTTGGGTTCCCTGTCTAAAGGATGAGATAATGTTGTCCACTAGATGAGCTTGCATTTGTTGAGAGCTAGTTTGGGTTCCCTGTCTAAAGGATGAGAAAATGTTGTCCACTAGATGAGCTCGCATTTGTTGATAGTTGCAAAATTCAATTTCGGTCGAGTCTGGAAGTCTCAAAGTAGTTGTTTTCTTTTGAGGGATTGTGGAAGAACTACCGGCGGGAGCACTAGTACTCGCTTGAGTATTCAGGGGTTGTGCTTGAGTGGGAGGGGGTCTCGCTGAAGCTTCAGGCATACTTGACTCACCAGAAATTGGACTCGCTGAATCTTCATTTGGCGCTCCACTTTCTTGAACATCAGTTTAAGTGTCCTCACTTGTTTTTCATTTATCTTCATGACCGCTATCTCCATTTAGTGCACCAGTATTTGTAGGGAGACCACTGGAGTCTTCATCTTCATCATCCCTTTCTTTTTCTTCAGAGGAAGTAAGAGAAAGGATAGAAAGAGGGTCAGGAAGAGAAGTTGAAGGTTGATTTACTCTTTGGAATGGATCTTCACTCGAAGTTGGAGGAGAGTCAAGAGGCCTTTCATCGAACTTCACGTGGACGCTATCATCTATCTTCATCGTCCTTTGATTCAACATCCTATGAGCCATGCTTGAAGGAGCATAACCTAAAAATATAGCTTCGTCGTTCCTAGCATCATATTTCCTAAGAGATCCTTCCCATTGTTATGAACGTAGCACTTGCATCCAAACACTTTTATGTGCGAGATGTTAGGTGAACGTCCCTTAAGCAATTCATAGGGAGTTTTCTCTAGGATAGGCCTTAGCATTTCCCTATTAATTATATAGCACGTTGTGCTCACAGCTTGTGCCCAATAGTGAGATAGAAGCCCGCTGGAAAGTAGCATAGTTCTAGCCATTTACTCCAGCATCCTATTCTTGCGTTCTACCACGCCATTTTGCTCAGGAGTTCTGGGAGCTGAGAAGTTATGCTCAATCCCTTTGTCTTGGAAAAATGTGAGGAACTCACAATTCTTAAATTCAATCCCATTATTTGAGCAAATTGCGCGAATAGGGAGACCTAGGCTTTTCTCCAAAATAAGTGCTAAAGTATGAAAAGCACTAAATGCCTCACCCTTAGACTTGGGGAAAAGAGTCCAGGTGAACCTAGAATATCTACTAAGACATAAATATAGCGATTACCTCTCTTACTCTGGATTCGTAGTGGTCTGCAAATATACATGTGAACTAGCTCTAGAGGAGCTTTAGTGGACACTACCTTTTGGGGAGTGAATGAATTTCTTGTTGCTTTTGATCTTAAGCACTAGGAACATGATATCATGGATTCTGGCTTGATGTGAGGGAGACCACGAACGAGATTTTTATACTATAGCTTGTGTAAGAAATGCAAACTAGCATGTCCCATACACTGGTGCCACATATTGGACTGCTCTTCAAGTGTAGCGAGACACATGTGTCGTGCTGGAGAGATGTTGTAATAAAAAAGATAAGTATATCCACTCACATACCCTTCATCAAAATTTCTTGATTTGGATCTCTCACAACACAGGATGTCGTGCTGAAGGTGACTTCATTTCCTCCTTGACCACACAACTGAGCTACACTCAGTAGATTGAAATTGAGGCTATCGACTAGATTGACATCTCTGAATTGGATGGAGTTGGTGAGATGGACATTTCTTCTTGCTTTGATCTTACCTTGCTTCTTGTCACTGAAGGAGATGTTCCCCCTTCCTTAGCTTTAAATGAGAGTAGTAAATATGGATCGTCCGTCATATGGCATGAGAAACCACTATCAATGTACCACCTACTCTTCATTCCAACCTGCAAAAAGAAAGATCAAGCTTTGGGTACCCAACAAAGCTTTGGCATTGTGGGTTCATTGGCCATAGCAATTCTTGAGCTGGAAGGTAGAACTTTCAGCTTAACAGCTCGAGGAACATGTTCAAAATAGCTAGGATCATTTAGATCAAGCACTTGATGAGGTTTAGCCTTAAGAGCCTTACATTTGTGCTTTGGTTTGTGCTTTCTTGGCTTTTGAGAACCTAGAATGCACAAAATTGGTCTTAGAAGACCTGCTCTGGTCAAGCTTACCGTTAGCGAGACTAGCTTGATCGAGCTTTCCCTTACCTGACTTAGCCTTAACAGGCTTGTAGGGCTTGTTCTTGAGTGCAATTAAGCGCTCACACTCATGCCTGGAATGACCTTTTTTCCACAGAAAGTACAATAGTGATTATATCTAATATAACCATATTTACCATTTCCTAGACATAATGGTTCCTTACGCTCAAACTTAATAGGTTGATTGTTAGGAGATTGTGCTTGCTTAATGTATATTTTATGCACATTTTCTTCATGAAACCACTTTTTAGTCTCATTTGGTCCTTTCCCAAGAACTTGAATCTTGCTTTTTAGATAAAGGTTTTCACTCTTGCAAAGCTCTTTGTCTAGCGCAACTAACTTATCAGATAGGTTGCTAGACTGAGATGAATTTGGATTGGTAGAGGAATCTTGAGAATTAAATCCCAAACCAGGTTGTACTTTTACAAAGACAGATTGATTAACGGTCTTTGGTTCAACACACTTAGTTAGATTATCAAGCTTGATCAAAATTTGATCGAGCTTGATGTTCATAGTTGAGTCAGAGTTCTTAGCTAAACCTTTGCCTTTACAAAGATCACAAGATTTTGTGATTAAAGTAGTCACTGCATGCAATTATTTAGAAAGTCAATTGCTTCCTCTTTTAGATCATGGACTCTCGCTTGAGCTGCGAGAGACTCATGATCAATTACAATTCCTTAAGCATATCAACAAGATCGTTTTTATCAAGTAGTTCAAACTTGAGAGATTATACCTCAATGTTGTCGTCAGAATCTAAGTCTTGCGCTGCCATTAAGCATGTCTTGTGCTGGCTCACTGAGCCGATCTCATCATCTAAGTCTCCCCAGATGGTGACGAAGGCCTCTTTAGGAAGGTTTTGAGATGAGCTTGAGCTTGGAGCATCTTTAGCATTAGAAGACGCTTTAGCGAGATGCCCTTCTCTTGGCAGTTGTAGAAGAAGAACTCCTTGATATCACGCTTCCTCGTTTGATCCTTCTTGAAACCACCTTGTTTTTTAAAGAACTTCTTTACCATCTTGGTCATCATGGCAACGTCTTTATCTTCATCTAGATCATCAACTTCATCATTCTCCATTTTCTGGATAACTCGAGTGAGCTTTAGCGTCATGCCTTTGTTTTCTTTAGCTACCAGTAACTCCTTAAGGTCTTCACTTTCTTGCACCCTTAGTTTACCAGCAAGAACATAAACTTAAAGGCCTTTGGTTTCCTTAGTCATGAGCATTATCATTTTCGAGGTATCGAACTTAAAGTTCACCCCGTGTATGAACGCTAAAGATAATTCCCACTCGTTCGATCTTCAAACCAAAGGAAGATATTCTGTCACATAATACCTGGAACCTTGAATGGTAGTCACAGATGGTCTCGCTATCACTCATTTTGAAGGAGTGGAATTCGCGATGTAGCTCGAACTTCCTGTTGTTTCGCATGTCTTCACTGCCAGCATTCATATCGATTATGGCTTCCCACATAAGCTTGGTAGTTGGAAGAGACATTACCTTGTCTATGTCCTTTCTGGAGAGTGCGTTCAGAATGAGCTGCTTTGCCTTGACAATTTTATCTAGTGCAACATACTCCGTTGGCCCCCACTTCACGGTGTCAATTTCTGTAGTGACCTTTTCATCTCTATATTCAATTATCATCCAGTATTGATAATCAGTATGTTGGATGTAATTACGTGTCATGGTCAACCACCACTCGAGCTCGCCTTCATCCACAACATGGCGCTTAGCTAAAGAGATACAAAGAGTGAAAGCTATCTTGTTGTTTCCCATGATTCAGAATTTGAGAGAGAATGAATCTTGTGCAAGAGCTCCTGCTCTGATACCAACTATTGGATAGTATATCTTCAAAGTAGCACTTTAAACTATATAGAGCTTACGTGCTTAAATGCAGAAAGTAAGATTAAACAATGAAAGCTCAAGTGTCTTGCAAAAATTTTCAAAAAGTGAGAACCCTAGACTTCTAGCAAGTCCGGGATAAAACTCACTACTACTTCTTTATAGATTGACAAGATTACATTTATAAAATGAAGAACAACACTCTCTAGCTCTCTGTATTTTCTCTCAATTTCTCTCTAAAGCGTATCACTCAAACAAAAAAGAGACTCTCTCAGCACTAAGACAGTAAGAACAAGTGAGATACTCTCAAGCTTAGTGAATTCTATGCAATGTGGGATGTGTATAGAATTCACTATTCATAAGATATTTATAGAAGCTCTAACTAACTCTGTTTAGCGCGACTTATCTAGCTTATCCTCCAAGAAACATACAGCGATCCCTGCGTTTTATGTTTCTTTGCTTGATGATGCCTCTATCCACGTCAAAAATCCATGCGCTTTGCGTTTCTCCATGTCAGTGATCCATGGGGTTGTGCTTTCATATAATTGGAGACTCTAACAATCTTCCAGTTATCCTTTACCAACACCAACTAAAGCTTACCAGCCTTTCTTCTATGGATAAAAAACTTAGCACGCTTCATGCAAGCCACTGGAAACCTTCACGTGTTTCACGTTGATTTCTGGATTGATTTCTCTTGCTTTACTTCTTTAGCTACGCAACGCGAACCTCTCGCTTATCAGCGTGATCCTCCGCTACTTATTATAGTCTTAGCGAGACTCTGCTTTCCCCGCTAGACTCTAGCTCGATCTATATATGGTTAAGCTGGATCTTTTTTCTTCAAGCTAGACCTAAAAATCCTCGAGCATGACATGTCAATCTTAAAACACACAAATATCATTAAACACATAGATTTGTCATTATCAAAAAAGAGAAGCGGTTCATCTAGCTTAGCCTTAACCAACACTAAAGAACGTACCTGCAATGTACATCAACGTTAATAGTTATAATTGCATTTTTTTCTTCCAAATCAAATTTAAATTTAGTTGAATCATAATTTAAACATGATCCTGAACTTTATAAAACTTAGCATTTGTATTGGCCTTATGAAACACTTCTTCTAGTACATATACTCTATTGTAGACAAGTGGCCTCTCTAATGTGTCAACATTTAATTTCTTCTCCTGCTCAACCTTGTCTGCAATTGCGTTTTGATATTGCTCCAGGAATAATTTCAACCTAGTACTCGAGTTAACATATCCTTTGAAGAAACAGTTAATCCCTTCACTCCTATGGGTGGAAGACATACTAGCCCAAAATGAATCTTTATAGTAAACTTGCACCATCTTTTGCATTCATTATATAAGATTCAATTATCCAAGAGTTATCCCAAATATTGAATTTTGTAACCATTTTAGATCAAGCTTCCTTAAACTCGTCTAGGCTAAGTGAATCATGTACAACCGTCCTAAGACACTTCTATATATCAATCCTATGAGTATGTTTCCCTAGGTTCCTGGCTCCATTCACTAGTATATGAAAGCGGCAGAGTGTGTGCCTAGTTGTTGGGAAATCATTCTTAACTGCCTTGCACATTACCTTGCTAATTAGTCAAGATGGCATCATAAGCTCTTCCCATACACTCAATTCAGTGTTCGAATAGCCAAGTAAACTTTTCAGCATTGTTACTAATCCACATGCTAGAACAATAGATGACCCATGATGGTTTACTCCAATAAAAGGAGCGAAGGTCATGCTAAAAATATTTGTCAGGTAGGTGGTGTCAAATGTTACTACATCATCAAAATCCACTGCTGCAGCCCTGCATCTTACATTTGACAAAACACATTCACCATTTTACCTTCATCATATATATCAATGGCACTAAAAAAACTTGGATTATCTTCTTTCATTTTCCAAAATTCCTCATCCATTGCAGCAACATCACCTTCGAATCTTCTAGCACGGCGGTGAATGCCTATCACATTTCTCATATATGTTTCATAAAAGGAGAGATTCTCATGCCCACAACTCTCCGCAACTAATGAGTTAAAACTCTTTTATTAGGGACTTCAGCTGCATCATTGTTCAAGATTCTCCTCTTGTGATATAGAGTCATGCACTTGTAGTTGGGCATGAATCTACTTTGTGTTAGATCCATTTCATGATTGCGAAAAAGTCTTAAGGTTCTGATTTTCATCCTACCCTCTGTCATTTTTGATATCAACAAATTCAGGACACCCACTTACTTGAGATTTTTTTTCCTGTCTTACCTATCCCCCATCCTCCCCATTGTTTTTTTTTAGTTTACCACCTCTAAAACATGCAAACCTAATTCATCCACACTTTTCATATTCAGTTTCTTCACCTCTTTTTTCCTACCAACTTTACTTATGAACTGAGGCAGAGGGGTGAATGTGAATAAATGGTAATGGAATCTCTTTTTTGCATAAGTGTGACCAAACAAAGCAAATTCAGTAGCACTGTTAAAAGACATTCCTATTGCTAGTTCTACAACAACTTCAAATTCATCATTAGTTCAATGCTAGCTTCAGCTTCAACATTATTGTTGCAGGAATTCTCGACCTCTAATTTTAGGTCAATAATCATTCTACACATACACACTCCAGATTTCAATATGGAGCTAAATTCGAGTGAATAACAGCAGTACATAAATTCTCTTGCAAATTTCATGTCAATAACACTAGTACAACATACACAATTTGGATTTCAAGCTAGAGCTAAATTCAAGTAAATAACATCAGTACATAATTTCTCTTGCAAATTTCATGTCAATGACACCAGTACAACATACACAATTTGGATTTCTAGCTAGAGAAAAATTCAAGTCAATAACACAGTACAACATACAAAATTTGGATTTCAAGCTGGATCAAAATGCAAGTCAATAACACTAGTACATAATTTCTCTTGCAAAATACAAGTCAATACATTCCTAGAGCAGTTTCTATAATTCCTCAATTGGCGCCTGGTACCTTTGACTTAATTCAACAACCTCCTTTCCTTAACTACCCACATTTGAACTTCACATCTCAATCCTTCGAAATCAAGGTTTCAAATCTTTCCATCTCAACAACAATTTCAACGCCCGACACTTCAATTTCAACCAAATTCAACATCTTGATGCTTCAATTTGGATTTTGGACTCAATTTAACCCCATAATGAAGTTCACCGCATGATTATAGATTCTCACACTCACTCCTTCAAAATTAGGGTTTCAAGGGCTTCCAATTCACCAACGATTTGAGCAATCCCACTTCAGTTAATTGAACGAATTTGGTTGATGAAATGAGCGAATTTGGCTTGGAGTCAGAATTTCCTGCCTTCGAATGATTTTCCCTCCTTCTTCACTCTTTTTCCGCCTCCTTCGGATTTTCTTTCCCTATTTATCAAATTCTATTTTATTTTATTTGTGTAAAAGCTCATGTTAATTTACAGTGTCTAAACTAACAGTGTTCCATATTATTAACAACTCCAACATCCAAGAGATACAAGAATTGCAAATACTCCTTCTCACACATCATTGCAAGAATAGATAGAACTTAGAGCATCCACAATGCTGATCTTTCAAAGATCTTAAAATTTAAATAAATAAAGATTAAAGCATGTGTAAGAAGAATTGTAAGAGATATTCACAAGGATCCATGCATTTAGTTCTTGAAGAAGAACTCTACATAAGAATTTTTGCAATGATGACTTATTTTTTATGACACATCCCCTAATCTTTTTTTTTATTTTTTTTATTTTATGTTTAGGATCTCCTAAAGATCACCATTGTGGATGCTCTTAAACTGCTGAAATCGAAGGTTGTTTTTACAAGCTACACCATTACCTACAATTAGCTGCTAGTGATAGCTATCACTATCAGCTTCCATAGTGGAAATGAGATTACTTTTCATCCAAATAATTTTATTAAGGAAAAGTAAGTGTAAATTAACAGTATTTTTACACATATAAAGCAAAGATAGAAGATGAAAAACTTCTTCTTGTCTCAATATATGAAAATTGGAGGGAAATGAAAAAACAAAGGAGGCAAATATTGAAGAAGTATGAGGGAAATCGGGTGCAATAGGCGGGAATCGGGTGTAATAGGCGGGAATTCATAAGAGGAGGGAAATCGGGGTGCAATCGACGGTAGTCAAGTGTTGAAATCAACGAATCAGGGTACAATCGGCAATAATTCAAAAGAGGAGGAAAATCGGGTTGCAATCAACGGTATTCGAGTGTTGTTGAAATCAGCGAATCGGGGTGAATCGGGTGCAATTGGTGGGAAATAAAATAAAGGAAACATGTGCTTGATAGTCAACTTTTGTTGAAAATAGCGATTGACAAAAGGAACTAAGACATCAGTGGTTGACAAAACAAACTTAATGCCAAAAAAAATCTCGGGTTGGTGAAACCCTAATTCCAAACCAATTTTGTTGCTGAAACAATTAGTCAAAGGAATCACCGGTTGAATTTGGGTGAATTATCAAGTGCTCCAGTTTATTATTGACCTAAATTTGCAAGCATAAATACGGCATTGTACTAGTATTGTACCGATTGTCCGGCAGAAGTACAATGGTTATTGATTTAAATTTAGAGGCTATAAATTCAAGCAATAATGATGTTGAAGTTGAAGTTAGTCTTAAAGTCGATGATGAATCTAAAACTCGCCATGAAGTCGATAGTGAATCTGGATCAGAAGTTGTTGTAGAACCAGCAATAGGAATGTCTTTTAACAGTGCCACTGGATTTGCTTTGTTCTATCACACTTACGTCAAAAAAGGTTTCCAATGCCATGTACGCACAAACACCCATGTGCCTCAGTTCATAGGTAAAGTTGGTAGGAAAAAATGCAAAGAAACAAAATATGAAAAGCATGGAAGAATCAAGTTTGCGTGTGTTAGAGGTGGTAAACCAAAAATGATGGAGAGTATGAGAGGATAGGGATACAAGGGAAAAAGTCTCAAGTAGGTGGCTTTCCTGCATTTGTTTATGAAAAAATGACAAAGGATAGGATGAAAATCAGAACCTTAAGACTTTTGCACAATCATGAAATGGATCTAACTCAAAGTAGATTCATGCCCAACTACAAGTGCAAGACTCGATATCACAAGAGGAGGATCTTGAACAATGATGCAGTTGTACTACCCATTAAAAAGAGTTTTAAATCATTAGTTGTGGAAAGTGATGAGAATATCTCCTTAAATGAAATGGATATGAGAAATGTGATAGGCATTCCCAGACGCGGTGCAAATTTGGAAGGTGATGTTGTTGTTAAGGATGAGGAATTTCAAAAAATGAAAGAAGATAATCCATTTTTTAAGTGTCATCGATATAGATGATGAAGGGAATATGCTGAATGTCTTTTAGGCAAATGCAAGATGCAGCGCAGCTGCAAAGGATTTTGGTGATGTAGTAACATTTAACACCACCTACCTGATAAATATTTTTTGCACGCCCTTTACTCCTTTTATTGGAGTAAATCATCATGAGTCATCAATTGTTCTAGCATGTGGGTATAAGACGACATTGCTGGCTATTCAACATCGGATTGAGTGTATGGGAAAAGCTCTCGATGCCATCTTGACTGATTAGTGCAAGGCAAGAGGCAAGGCAGTTGAGATTGGTTTTCAAAGAACCTAGGGAAACCTACCCATTTGATCGATATACAGAAGTGTCTAAGGACGGTTGTACATGATTTTACTGAGCCTAGAGGATTTTGAGGAAGCTTGGTTTGATATGGTTACAAAATTCGATATTGGGGATAACTCTTGGTTCATTGAATCTTATAATGAATGCAAAAGATGGACGCCAATTTACTATAAAGATGCATTTTAGACCGGTATGTCTTTCACCCATAGGAGTGAAGGGATTAATTTTTTCTTTAAAGGATACGTTAGCTTGAGTGTTGGGTTGAATTTGTTCTTGGAGCAAAATTAAAAGGCAATTGCAGACAAGGTTGAACAGGAAAATAAATTAAACATTGACACATTAGAAAGGTCACTTGTTTGCAATAGAGTATATGTAGTGGAAGAAGTGTTTCATACGGCTTATATAAATGCTAAGTTTAGGGAAGTTCAAGATCAGGTTTAAATTATTATTTAACAAAATTTAAATTTGAGTTGACATGAAAATGCAATTTTAACTATTAATGTTTATCTGTATTGCAGGTACGTTCTTTAGGGTTAACCAATGCAAATATTTTCGCTAGTGATGGAGACAATGCAACTTATGAAGTTTTGGAAAGGATAACTAAGCCTTTTGGTGTCAGCAGCGTAAGTTATTTCATAATACCGTAGATAGAAGGTTGTTAGAGTTTAAATGCTCGTGCAAATTGTTTGAGCTCCGGGATTTTCTGTGCAAGCACATCATTAAAGTAATTGAGGTTGAAGATGTAAGAATTATCCTAGAAATATATGTGTTGAAATGGTGGAGAAAAATATTACTAGCGAATATGAGTATATTAAGGTGTTTACTATGATCCAAAAGAAAGTGTGCGGGTAAAGAAGTTTACGGATCTTTTAGTTAGGAATGAATACTTGATATCTGTGCACTAACCAACGATTCTACATTACATGAATATGTGGAAGCACTTGAGAAGTTGGAAAAAGATGGAAGCTGGACTGGGAATCAGTTGGAGAAATGATCACAGTTCAATGTTACCTAGTGGCAAGGTATTTGGTCGAAGAAGGCTACAGAGAAGATCAGACGATGAATTGCATGCTTCCAGTGAAGAAAAAAGAGCCTACAGTTAAGGATCCCACACAACTTAAATACAGAGGCAAACCAAATAAGACTAGGCTAAAGAATCCAACAGAAGTCTGGCAAAAAAGAGAAAGAAAACAACCTCTAAGCAGCATGAAACCAATGAAGATGCAACTAACAAATCAAAGGTAACAAGAACTTACAGAAACAAACATGTTGAAACCCGTGGTGATAGACTTGTAAGTAATCCTCTAACCTTGATAATTGAAGTTATTGACATGCATATTTTATGTAATTTTGTAGACTAACAAGAAGTGATATATATCATAGGAAATTGATTTAAATGATGACTTAATCGAGGGAGTGTTTGGGGTTTGATTCAACTCCCAGTTCTGT
>NW_027368890.1:0-46552 GCF_046119375.1 Phyllobates terribilis | reverse complement strand
GTAGCTTCAATCATTTCTGGTACGTTTTTCAATGGCAAAAATCAATGAATATTGTAAATGCACAAACAGTAATTTCTCCGCATTGCAAGGTGCAATTATGAAATTTTTTGCTTTTTCCTGCTCCTCTTAGCATGATAAAGAAGATTCAAAGAGAGTGAGATGCCAGCTCCTTTCATTTCAGTCAGTAGCTTCAAACATTTCTGGTATATGAATAACATGATGTTTTTCAATGGCAAAAAATCAATGAATATTGTAAATGCACAAACAGTAATTTCTCCGCATTGCAAGGTGCAATTCTGAAATTTTTTGCTTTTTCCTGCTCCTCTTAGCATGATAAAGAAGATTCAAAGAGAGTGAGATGCCAGCTCCTTTCATTCAGTCAGTAGCTTCAATCATTTCTGGATGTTTTTCAATGGCAAAAATCAATGAATATTGTAAATGCACAAACAGTAATTTCTCCGCATTGCAAGTGCAATTCTGAAATTTTTTGCTTTTTCCTGCTCCTCTTAGCATGATAAACAAGATTCAAAGAGAGTGAGATGCCAGCTCCTTTCATTCAGTCAGTAGCTTCAATCATTTCTGGACGTTTTTCAATGGCAAAAATCAATGAATATCGTAAATGCACAAACAGTAATTTCTCCGCATTGCAAGGTGCAATTCTGAAATTTTTTTGCTTTTTCCTGCTCCTCTTAGCATGATAAAGAAGATTCAAAGAGAGTGAGATGCCAGCTCCTTTCATTCAGTCAGTAGCTTCAAACATTTCTGGTATATGAATAACATGATGTTTTTCAATGGCAAAAATCAATGAATATTGTAAATGCACAAACAGTAATTTCTCCGCATTGCAAGGTGCAATTCTGAAATTTTTTTGCTTTTTTCCTGCTCCTCTTAGCATGATAAAGAAGATTCAAAGAGAGTGAGATGCCAGCTCCTTTCATTCAGTCAGTAGCTTCAATCATTTCTGGATGTTTTTCAATGGCAAAAATCAATGAATATTGTAAATGCACAACTGTAATTTCTCCGCATTGCAAGGTGCAATTCTGAAATTTTTTGCTTTTTCCTGCTCCTCTTAGCATGATAAAGAAGATTCAAAGAGAGTGAGATGCCAGCTCCTTTCATTCAGTCAGTAGCTTCAATCATTTCTGGACGTTTTTCAATGGCAAAAATCAATGAATATTGTAAATGCACAAACAGTAATTTCTCCGCATTGCAAAGTGCAATTCTGAAATTTTTTGCTTTTTCCTGCTCCTCTTAGCATGATAAAGAAGATTCGAAGAGAGTGAGATGCCAGCTCCTTTCATTCTGTCAGTAGCTTCAAACATTTCTGGTATATGAATAACATGATGTTTTTTCAATGGCAAAAATCAATGAATATTGTAAATGCACAAACAGTAATTTCTCCGAATTGCAAGGTGCAAGTCTGAAATTTTTTGCTTTTCCTGCTCCTCTTAGCATGATAAAGAAGATTCAAAGAGAGTGAGATGCCAGCTACTTTCATTCAGTCAGTAGCTTCAATCATTTCTGGACCTTTTTCAATGGTAAAAATCAATGAATATTGTAAATGCACAAACAGTAATTTCTCCACATTGCAAGGTGCAATTCTGAAATTTTTTGCTTTTTCCTGCTCCTCTTAGCATGATAAAGAAGATTCAAAGAGAGTGAGATGCCAGCTCCTTTCATTCAGTCAGTAGCTTCAAACATTTCTGGTATATGAATAACATGATGTTTTACAATGGCAAAAATCAATGAATATTGTAAATGCACAAACAGTAATTTCTCCGCATTGCAAGGTGCAATTCTGAAATTTTTTGCTTTTTCCTGCTCCTCTTAGCATGATAAAGGAAGATTCAAAGAGAGTGAGATGCCAGCTCCTTTCATTCAGTCAGTAGCTTCAAACATTTCTGGTATATGAATAACATGATGTTTTTCAATGGCAAAAATCAATGAATATTGTAAATGCACAAACAGTAATTTCTCCGCATTGCAAGGTGCAATTCTGAAATTTTTTGCTTTTTCCTGCTCCTCTTAGCATGATAAAGAAGATTCAAAGAGAGTGAGATGCCAGCTCCTTTCATTCAGTCAGTAGCTTCAATCATTTCTGGATGTTTTTCAATGGCAAAAATCAATGAATATTGTAAATGCACAAACAGTAATTTCTCCGCATTGCAAGGTGCAATTCTGAAATTTTTTGCTTTTTCCTGCTCCTCTTAGCATGATAAAGAAGATTCAAAGAGAGTGAGATGTCAGCTCCTTTCATTCAGTCAGTAGCTTCAAACATTTCTGGTATATGAATAACATGATGTTTTTCAATGGCAAAAATCAATGAATTTTGTAAATGCACAAACAGTAATTTCTCCGCATTGCAAGGTGCAATTCTGAAATTTTTTGCTTTTTCCTGCTCCTCTTAGCATGATAAAGAAGATTCAAAGAGAGTGAGATGCCAGTTCCTTTCATTCAGTCAGTAGCTTCAATCATTTCTGGACGTTTTTCAATGGCAAAAATCAATGAATATTGTAAATGCACAAACAGTAATTTCTCCGCATTGCAAGGTGCAATTCTGAAATTTTTGCTTTTTCCTGCTCCTCTTAGCATGATAAAGAAGATTCAAAGAGAGTGAGATGCCAGCTCCTTTCATTCAGTCAGTATCTTCAATCATTTCTGGTATATGAATAACATGATGTTTTTCAATGGCAAAAATCAATGAATATTGTAAATGCACAAACAGTAATTTTCTCCGCATTGCAAGGTGCAATTCTGAAATTTTTTGCTTTTTCCTGCTCCTCTTAGCATGATAAAGAAGATTCAAAGAGAGTGAGATGCCAGCTCCTTTCATTCAGTCAGTAGCTTCAATCATTTCTGGACGTTTTTCAATGGCAAAAATCAATGAATATTGTAAATGCACAAACAGTAATTTCTCCGCATTGCAAGGTGCAATTCTGAAATTTTTTGCTTTTTCCTGCTCCTCTTAGCATGATAAACAAGATTCAAAGAGAGTGAGATGCCAGCTCCTTTCATTCAGTCAGTAGCTTCAATCATTTCTGGACGTTTTTCAATGGCAAAAATCAATGAATATTGTAAATGCACAAACAGTAATTTCTCCGCATTGCAAGGTGCAATTCTGAAATTTTTTGCTTTTTCCTGCTCCTCTTAGCATGATAAAGAAGATTCAAAGAGAGTGAGATGCCAGCTCCTTTCATTCAGTCAGTAGCTTCAAACATTTCTGGTATATGAATAACATGATGTTTTTCAATGGCAAAAATCAATGAATATTGTAAATGCACAAACAGTAATTTCTCCGCATTGCAAGGTGCAAGTCTGAAATTTTTTGCTTTTTCCTGCTCCTCTTAGCATGATAAAGAAGATACAAAGAGAGTGAGATGCCAGCTACTTTCATTCAGTCAGTAGCTTCAATCATTTCTGGATGTTTTTCAATGGTAAAAATCAATGAATATTGTAAATGCACAAACAGTAATTTCTCCACATTGCAAGGTGCAATTCTGAAATTTTTTGCTTTTTCCTGCTCCTCTTAGCATGATAAAGAAGATTCAAAGAGAGTGAGATGCCAGCTCCTTTCATTCAGTCAGTAGCTTCAAACATTTCTGGTATATGAATAACATGATGTTTTTCAATGGCAAAAATCAATGAATATTGTAAATGCACAAACAGTAATTTCTCTGCATTGCAAGGTGCAATTCTGAAATTTTTTGCTTTTTCCTGCTCCTCTTAGCATGATAAAGAAGATTCAAAGAGAGTGAGATGCCAGCTACTTTCATTCAGTCAGTAGCTTCAATCATTTCTGGATGTTTTTCAATGGTAAAAATCAATGAATATTGTAAATGCACAAACAGTAATTTCTCCACATTGCAAGGTGCAATTCTGAAATTTTTTGCTTTTTCCTGCTCCTCTTAGCATGATAAAGAAGATTCAAAGAGAGTGAGATGCCAGCTCCTTTCATTCAGTCAGTAGCTTCAAACATTTCTGGTATATGAATAACATGATGTTTTTCAATGGCAAAAATCAATGAATATTGTAAATGCACAAACAGTAATTTCTCCGCATTGCAAGGTGCAATTCTGAAATTTTTTGCTTTTTCCTGCTCCTCTTAGCATGATAAAGAAGATTCAAAGAGAGTGAGATGCCAGCTCCTTTCATTCAGTCAGTAGCTTCAAACATTTCTGGTATATGAATAACATGATGTTTTTCAATGGCAAAAATCAATGAATATTGTAAATGCACAAACAGTAATTTCTCCGCATTGCAAGGTGCAATTCTGAAATTTTTTGCTTTTTCCTGCTCCTCTTAGCATGATAAAGAATATTCAAAGAGAGTGAGATGCCAGCTCCTTTCATTCAGTCAGTAGCTTCAATCATTTCTGGATGTTTTTCAATGGCAAAAATCAATGAATATTGTAAATGCACAAACTGTAATTTCTCCGCATTGCAAGGTGCAATTCTGAAATTTTTTGTTTTTTCCTGCTCCTCTTAGCATGATAAAGAAGATTCAAAGAGAGTGAGATGCCAGCTCCTTTCATTCAGTCAGTAGCTTCAATCATTTCTGGACGTTTTTCAATGGCAAAAATCAATGAATATTGTAAATGCACAAACAGTAATTTCTCCGCATTGCAAGGTGCAATTCTGAAATTTTTTGCTTTTTCCTGCTCCTCTTAGCATGATAAAGAAGATTCAAAGAGAGTGAGATGCCAGCTCCTTTCATTCAGTCAGTACCTTCAATCATTTCTGGATGTTTTTCAATGGCAAAAATCAATGAATATTGTAAATGCACAAACAGTAATTTCTCCGCATTGCAAGGTGCAATTCTGAAATTTTTTGCTTTTTCCCGCTCCTCTTAGCATGATAAAGAAGATTCAAAGAGAGTGAGGTGCCAGCTCCTTTCATTCAGTCAGTAGCTTCAAACATTTCTGGTATATGAATAACATGTTTTTCAATGGCAAAAATCAATGAATATTGTAAATGCACAAACAGTAATTTCTCCGCATTGCAAGGTGCAATTCTGAAATTTTTTGATTTTTCCTGCTCCTCTTAGCATGATAAAGAAGATTCAAAGAGAGTGAGATGCCAGCTCCTTTCATTCAGTCAGTAGCTTCAATCATTTCTGGACGTTTTTCAATGGCAAAAATCAATGAATATTGTAAATGCACAAACAGTAATTTCTCCGCATTGCAAGGTGCAATTCTGAAATTTTTTGCTTTTTCCTGCTCCTCTTAGCATGATAAAGAAGATTCAAAGAGAGTGAGATGCCAGCTCCTTTCATTCAGTCAGTAGCTTCAAACATTTCTGGTATATGAATAACATGATGTTTTTCAATGGCAAAAATCAATGAATATTGTAAATGCACAAACAGTAATTTCTCCGCATTGCAAGGTGCAATTCTGAAATTTTTTGCTTTTTCCTGCTCCTCTTAGCATGATAAAGAAGATTCAAAGAGAGTGAGATGCCAGCTCCTTTCATTCAGTCAGTAGCTTCAAACATTTCTGGTATATGAATAACATGATGTTTTTCAATGGCAAAAATCAATGAATATTGTAAATGCACAAACAGTAATTTCTCCGCATTGCAAGGTGCAATTCTGAAATTTTTTGCTTTTTCCTGCTCCTCTTAGCATGATAAAGAAGATTCAAAGAGAGTGAGATGCCAGCTCCTTTCATTCAGTCAGTAGCTTCAATCATTTCTGGACGTTTTTCAATGGCAAAAATCAATGAATATTGTAAATGCACAAACAGTAATTTCTCCGCATTGCAAGGTGCAATTCTGAAATTTTTTGCTTTTTCCTGCTCCTCTTAGCATGATAAAGAAGATTTAAAGAGAGTGAGATGCCAGCTCCTTTCATTCAGTCAGTAGCTTCAATCATTTCTGGACGTTTTTCAATGGCAAAAATCAATGAATATTGTAAATGCACAAACAGTAATTTCTCCGCATTGCAAGGTGCAATTCTGAAATTTTTTGCTTTTTCCTGCTCCTCTTAGCATGATAAAGAAGATTCAAAGAGAGTGAGATGCCAGCTCCTTTCATTCAGTCAGTAGCTTCAATCATTTCTGGACGTTTTTCAATGGCAAAAATCAATGAATATTGTAAATGCACAAACAGTAATTTCTCCGCATTGCAAGGTGCAATTCTGAAATTTTTTGCTTTTTCCTGCTCCTCTTAGCATGATAAAGAAGATTCAAAGAGAGTGAGATGCCAGCTCCTTTCATTCAGTCAGTAGCTTCAATCATTTCTGGACGTTTTTCAATGGCAAAAATCAATGAATATTGTAAATGCACAAACAGTAATTTCTCCGCATTGCAAGGTGCAATTCTGAAATTTTTTGCTTTTTCCTGCTCCTCTTAGCATGACAAAGAAGATTCAAAGAGAGTAAGATGCC
Organism: Phyllobates terribilis; assembly: GCF_046119375.1. Lineage (NCBI taxonomy): Eukaryota > Metazoa > Chordata > Amphibia > Anura > Dendrobatidae > Phyllobates > Phyllobates terribilis. Next base: position 40,171 of record NW_027368890.1, on the reverse strand, counting down.
AGCTCCTTTCATTCAGTCAGTAGCTTCAATCATTTCTGGTATATGAATAACATGATGTTTTTCAATGGCAAAAATCAATGAATATTGTAAATGCACAAACAGTAATTTCTCCGCATTGCAAGGTGCAATTCTGAAATTTTTTGCTTTTTCCTGCTCCTCTTAGCATGATAAAGAAGATTCAAAGAGAGTGAGATGCCAGCTCCTTTCATTCAGTCAGTAGCTTCAATCATTTCTGGACGTTTTTCAATGGCAAAAATCAATGAATATTGTAAATGCACAAACAGTAATTTCTCCGCATTGCAAGGTGCAATTCTGAAATTTTTTGCTTTTTCCTGCTCCTCTTAGCATGATAAAGAAGATTCAAAGAGAGTGAGATGCCAGCTCCTTTCATTCAGTCAGTAGCTTCAATCATTTCTGGACGTTTTTCAATGGCAAAAATCAATGAATATTGTAAATGCACAAACAGTAATTTCTCCGCATTGCAAGGTGCAATTCTGAAATTTTTTGCTTTTTCCTGCTCCTCTTAGCATGATAAAGAAGATTCAAAGAGAGTGAGATGCCAGCTCCTTTCATTCAGTCAGTAGCTTCAAACATTTCTTGTATATGAATAACATGATGTTTTTCAATGGCAAAAATCAATGAATATTGTAAAAGCACAAACAGTAATTTCTCCGCATTGCAAGGTGCAATTCTGAAATTTTTTGCTTTTTCCTGCTCCTCTTAGCATGATAAAGAAGATTCAAAGAGAGTGAGATGCCAGCTCCTTTCATTCAGTCAGTAACTTCAATCATTTCTGGACGTTTTTCAATGGCAAAAATCAATGAATATTGTAAATGCACAAACAGTAATTTCTCCGCATTGCAAGGTGCAATTCTGAAATTTTTTGCTTTTTCCTGCTCCTCTTAGCATGATAAAGAAGATTCAAAGAGAGTGAGATGCCAGCTCCTTTCATTCAGTCAGTAGCTTCAATCATTTCTGGTATATGAATAACATGATGTTTTTCAATGGCAAAAATCAATGAATATTGTAAAAGCACAAACAGTAATTTCTCCGCATTGCAAGTTGCAATTCTGAAATTTTTTGCTTTTTCCTGCTCCTCTTAGCATGATAAAGAAGATTCAAAGAGAGTGAGATGCCAGCTCCTTTCATTCAGTCAGTAGCTTCAATCATTTCTGGACGTTTTTCAATGGCAAAAATCAATGAATATTGTAAATGCACAAACAGTAATTTCTCCGCATTGCAAGGTGCAATTCTGAAATTTTTTGCTTTTTCCTGCTCCTCTTAGCATGATAAAGAAGATTCAAAGAGAGTGAGATGCCAGCTCCTTTCATTCAGTCAGTAGCTTCAATCATTTCTGGACGTTTTTCAATGGCAAAAATCAATGAATATTGTAAATGCACAAACAGTAATTTCTCCGCATTGCAAGGTGCAATTCTGAAATTTTTTGCTTTTTCCTGCTCCTCTTAGCATGATAAAGAAGATTCAAAGAGAGTTAGATGCCAGCTCCTTTCATTCAGTCAGTAGCTTCAAACATTTCTGGTATATGAATAACATGATGTTTTTCAATGGCAAAAATCAATGAATATTGTAAAAGCACAAACAGTAATTTCTCCGCATTGCAAGGTGCAATTCTGAAATTTTTTGCTTTTTCCTGCTCCTCTTAGCATGATAAAGAAGATTCAAAGAGAGTGAGATGCCAGCTCCTTTCATTCAGTCAGTAGCTTCAATCATTTCTGGACGTTTTTCAATGGCAAAAATCAATGAATATTGTAAATGCACAAACAGTAATTTCTCCGCATTGCAAGGTGCAATTCTGAAATTTTTTGCTTTTCCCTGCTCCTCTTAGCATGATAAAGAAGATTCAAAGAGAGTGAGATGCCAGCTCCTTTCATTCAGTCAGTACCTTCAATCATTTCTGGATGTTTTTCAATGGCAAAAATCAATGAATATTGTAAATGCACAAACAGTAATTTCTCCGCATTGCAAGGTGCAATTCTGAAATTTTTTGCTTTTTCCCGCTCCTCTTAGCATGATAAAGAAGATTCAAAGAGAGTGAGGTGCCAGCTCCTTTCATTCAGTCAGTAGCTTCAAACATTTCTGGTATATGAATAACATGTTTTTCAATGGCAAAAATCAATGAATATTGTAAATGCACAAACAGTAATTTCTCCGCATTGCAAGGTGCAATTCTGAAATTTTTTGATTTTTCCTGCTCCTCTTAGCATGATAAAGAAGATTCAAAGAGAGTGAGATGCCAGCTCCTTTCATTCAGTCAGTAGCTTCAATCATTTCTGGACGTTTTTCAATGGCAAAAATCAATGAATATTGTAAATGCACAAACAGTAATTTCTCCGCATTGCAAGGTGCAATTCTGAAATTTTTTGCTTTTTCCTGCTCCTCTTAGCATGATAAAGAAGATTCAAAGAGAGTGAGATGCCAGCTCCTTTCATTCAGTCAGTAGCTTCAATCATTTCTGGACGTTTTTCAATGGCAAAAATCAATGAATATTGTAAATGCACAAACAGTAATTTCTCCGCATTGCAAGGTGCAATTCTGAAATTTTTTGCTTTTTCCTGCTCCTCTTAGCATGATAAAGAAGATTCAAAGAGAGTGAGATGCCAGCTCCTTTCATTCAGTCAGTAGCTTCAAACATTTCTGGTATATGAATAACATGATGTTTTTCAATGGCAAAAATCAATGAATATTGTAAATGCACAAACAGTAATTTCTCCGCATTGCAAGGTGCAAGTCTGAAATTTTTTGCTTTTTCCTGCTCCTCTTAGCATGGTAAAGAAGATTCAAAGAGAGTGAGATGCCAGCTACTTTCATTCAGTCAGTAGCTTCAATCATTTCTGGACGTTTTTCAATGGTAAAAATCAATGAATATTGTAAATGCACAAACAGTAATTTCTCCACATTGCAAGGTGCAATTCTGAATTTTTTTGCTTTTTCCTGCTCCTCTTAGCATGATAAAGAAGATTCAAAGAGAGTGAGATGCCAGCTCCTTTCATTCAGTCAGTAGCTTCAAACATTTCTGGTATATGAATAACATGATGTTTTTCAATGGCAAAAATCAATGAATATTGTAAATGCACAAACAGTAATTTCTCCGCATTGCAAGGTGCAATTCTGAAATTTTTTGCTTTTTCCTGCTCCTCTTAGCATGATAAAGAAGATTCAAAGAGAGTGAGATGCCAGCTCCTTTCATTCAGTCAGTAGCTTCAAACATTTCTGGTATATGAAAAACATGATGTTTTTCAATGGCAAAAATCAATGAATATTGTAAATGCACAAACAGTAATTTCTCCGCATTGCAAGGTGCAATTCTGAAATTTTTTGCTTTTTCCTGCTCCTCTTAGCATGATAAAGAAGATTCAAAGAGAGTGAGATGCCAGCTCCTTTCATTCAGTCAGTAGCTTCAATCATTTCTGGACGTTTTTCAATGGCAAAAATCAATGAATATTGTAAATGCACAAACAGTAATTTCTCCGCATTGCAAGGTGCAATTCTGAAATTTTTTGCTTTTTCCTGCTCCTCTTAGCATGATAAAGAAGATTCAAAGAGAGTGAGATGCCAGCTCCTTTCATTCAGTCAGTAGCTTCAATCATTTCTGGACGTTTTTCAATGGCAAAAATCAATGAATATTGTAAATGCACAAACAGTAATTTCTCCGCATTGCAAGGTGCAATTCTGAAATTTTTTGCTTTTTCCTGCTCCTCTTAGCATGATAAAGAAGATTCAAAGAGAGTGAGATGCCAGCTCCTTTCATTCAGTCAGTAGCTTCAAACATTTCTGGTATATGAATAACATGATGTTTTTCAATGGCAAAAATCAATGAATATTGTAAATGCACAAACAGTAATTTCTCCGCATTGCAAGGTGCAATTCTGAAATTTTTTGCTTTTTCCTGCTCCTCTTAGCATGATAAAGAAGATTCAAAGAGAGTGAGATGCCAGCTCCTTTCATTCAGTCAGTAGCTTCAATCATTTCTGGACGTTTTTCAATGGCAAAAATCAATGAATATTGTAAATGCACAAACAGTAATTTCTCCGCATTGCAAGGTGCAATTCTGAAATTTTTTGCTTTTTCCTGCTCCTCTTAGCATGATAAAGAAGATTCAAAGAGAGTGAGATGCCAGCTCCTTTCATTCAGTCAGTAGCTTCAATCATTTCTGGACGTTTTTCAATGGCAAAAATCAATGAATATTGTAAATGCACAAACAGTAATTTCTCCGCATTGCAAGGTGCAATTCTGAAATTTTTTGCTTTTTCCTGCTCCTCTTAGCATGACAAAGAAGATTCAAAGAGAGTAAGATGCCAGCTCCTTTCATTCAGTCAGTAGCTTCAATCATTTCTGGTATATGAATAACATGATGTTTTTCAATGGCAAAAATCAATGAATATTGTAAATGCACAAACAGTAATTTCTCCGCATTGCAAGGTGCAATTCTGAAATTTTTTGCTTTTTCCTGCTCCTCTTAGCATGATAAAGAAGATTCAAAGAGAGTGAGATGCCAGCTCCTTTCATTCAGTCAGTAGCTTCAATCATTTCTGGACGTTTTTCAATGGCAAAAATCAATGAATATTGTAAATGCACAAACAGTAATTTCTCCGCATTGCAAGGTGCAATTCTGAAATTTTTTGCTTTTTCCTGCTCCTCTTAGCATGATAAAGAAGATTCAAAGAGAGTTAGATGCCAGCTCCTTTCATTCAGTCAGTAGCTTCAAACATTTCTGGTATATGAATAACATGATGTTTTTCAATGGCAAAAATCAATGAATATTGTAAAAGCACAAACAGTAATTTCTCCGCATTGCAAGGTGCAATTCTGAAATTTTTTGCTTTTTCCTGCTCCTCTTAGCATGATAAAGAAGATTCAAAGAGAGTGAGATGCCAGCTCCTTTCATTCAGTCAGTAGCTTCAATCATTTCTGGACGTTTTTCAATGGCAAAAATCAATGAATATTGTAAATGCACAAACAGTAATTTCTCCGCATTGCAAGGTGCAATTCTGAAATTTTTTGCTTTTTCCTGCTCCTCTTAGCATGATAAAGAAGATTCAAAGAGAGTGAGATGCCAGCTCCTTTCATTCAGTCAGTAGCTTCAAACATTTCTTGTATATGAATAACATGATGTTTTTCAATGGCAAAAGTCAATGAATATTGTAAAAGCACAAACAGTAATTTCTCCGCATTGCAAGGTGCAATTCTGAAATTTTTTGCTTTTTCCTGCTCCTCTTAGCATGATAAAGAAGATTCAAAGAGAGTGAGTTGCCAGCTCCTTTCATTCAGTCAGTAGCTTCAATCATTTCTTGACGTTTTTCAATGGCAAAAATCAATGAATATTGTAAATGCACAAACAGTAATTTCTCCGCATTGCAAGGTGCAATTCTGAAATTTTTTGCTTTTTCCTGCTCCTCTTAGCATGATAAAGAAGATTCAAAGAGAGTGAGATGCCAGCTCCTTTCATTCAGTCAGTAGCTTCAATCATTTCTGGTATATGAATAACATGATGTTTTTCAATGGCAAAAATCAATGAATATTGTAAATGCACAAACAGTAATTTCTCCGCATTGCAAGTTGCAATTCTGAAATTTTTTGCTTTTTCCTGCTCCTCTTAGCATGATAAAGAAGATTCAAAGAGAGTGAGATGCCAGCTCCTTTCATTCAGTCAGTAGCTTCAATCATTTCTGGACGTTTTTCAATGGCAAAAATCAATGAATATTGTAAATGCACAAACAGTAATTTCTCCGCATTGCAAGGTGCAATTCTGAAATTTTTTGCTTTTTCCTGCTCCTCTTAGCATGATAAAGAAGATTCAAAGAGAGTGAGATGCCAGCTCCTTTCATTCAGTCAGTAGCTTCAATCATTTCTGGACGTTTTTCAATGGCAAAAATCAATGAATATTGTAAATGCACAAACAGTAATTTCTCCGCATTGCAAGGTGCAATTCTGAAATTTTTTGCTTTTTCCTGCTCCTCTTAGCATGATAAAGAAGATTCAAAGAGAGTTAGATGCCAGCTCCTTTCATTCAGTCAGTAGCTTCAAACATTTCTGGTATATGAATAACATGATGTTTTTCAATGGCAAAAATCAATGAATATTGTAAAAGCACAAACAGTAATTTCTCCGCATTGCAAGGTGCAATTCTGAAATTTTTTGCTTTTTCCTGCTCCTCTTAGCATGATAAAGAAGATTCAAAGAGAGTGAGATGCCAGCTCCTTTCATTCAGTCAGTAGCTTCAATCATTTCTGGACGTTTTTCAATGGCAAAAATCAATGAATATTGTAAATGCACAAACAGTAATTTCTCCGCATTGCAAGGTGCAATTCTGAAATTTTTTGCTTTTTCCTGCTCCTCTTAGCATGATAAAGAAGATTCAAAGAGAGTGAGATGCCAGCTCCTTTCATTCAGTCAGTAGCTTCAATCATTTCTGGTATATGAATAACATGATGTTTTTCAATGGCAAAAATCAATGAATATTGTAAATGCACAAACAGTAATTTCTCCACATTGCAAGGTGCAATTCTGAAATTTTTTGCTTTTTCCTGCTCCTCTTAGCATGATAAAGAAGATTCAAAGAGAGTGAGATGCCAGCTCCTTTCATTCAGTCAGTAGCTTCAATCATTTCTGGACGTTTTTCAATGGCAAAAATCAATGAATATTGTAAATGCACAAACAGTAATTTCTCCGCATTGCAAGGTGCAATTCTGAAATTTTTTGCTTTTTCCTGCTCCTCTTAGCATGATAAAGAAGATTCAAAGAGAGCGAGATGCCAGCTCCTTTCATTCAGTCAGTAGCTTCAATCATTTCTGGTATATGAATAACATGATGTTTTTCAATGGCAAAAATCAATGAATATTGTAAATGCACAAACAGTAATTTCTCCGCATTGCAAGGTGCAATTCTGAAATTTTTTGCTTTTTCCTGCTCCTCTTAGCATGATAAAGAAGATTCAAAGAGAGTGAGATGCCAGCTCCTTTCATTCAGTCAGTAGCTTCAATCATTTCTGGACGTTTTTCAATGGCAAAAATCAATGAATATTGTAAATGCACAAACAGTAATTTCTCCGCATTGCAAGGTGCAATTCTGAAATTTTTTGCTTTTTCCTGCTCCTCTTAGCATGATAAAGAAGATTCAAAGAGAGTGAGATGCCAGCTCCTTTCATTCAGTCAGTAGCTTCAAACATTTCTGGTATATGAATAACATGATGTTTTTCAATGGCAAAAATCAATGAATATTGTAAATGCACAAACAGTAATTTCTCCGCATTGCAAGGTGCAATTCTGAAATTTTTTGCTTTTTCCTGCTCCTCTTAGCATGATAAAGAAGATTCAAAGAGAGTGAGATGCCAGCTCCTTTCATTCAGTCAGTAGCTTCAATCATTTCTGGATGTTTTTCAATGGCAAAAATCAATGAATATTGTAAATGCACAAACAGTAATTTCTCCGCATTGCAAGGTGCAATTCTGAAATTTTTTGCTTTTTCCGGCTCCTCTTAGCATGATAAAGAAGATTCAAAGAGAGTGAGATGCCAGCTCCTTTCATTCAGTCAGTAGCTTCAATCATTTCTGGTATATGAATAACATGATGTTTTTCAATGGCAAAAATCAATGAATATTGTAAATGCACAAACAGTAATTTCTCCGCATTGCAAGGTGCAATTCTGAAATTTTTTGCTTTTTCCTGCTCCTCTTAGCATGATAAAGAAGATTCAAAGAGAGTGAGATGCCAGCTCCTTTCATTCAGTCAGTAGCTTCAAACATTTCTGGTATATGAATAACATGATGTTTTTCAATGGCAAAAATCAATGAATATTGTAAATGCACAAACAGTAATTTCTCCGCATTGCAAGGTGCAATTCTGAAATTTTTTGCTTTTTCCTGCTCCTCTTAGCATGATAAAGAAGATTCAAAGAGAGTGAGATGCCAGCTCCTTTCATTCAGTCAGTAGCTTCAATCATTTCTGGACGTTTTTCAATGGCAAAAATCAATGAATATTGTAAATGCACAAACAGTAATTTCTCGGCATTGCAAGGTGCAATTCTGAAATTTTTTGCTTTTTCCTGCTCCTCTTAGCATGATAAAGAAGATTCAAAGAGAGTGAGATGTCAGCTCCTTTCATTCAGTCAGTAGCTTCAAACATTTCTGGTATATGAATAACATGATGTTTTTCAATGGCAAAAATCAATGAATTTTGTAAATGCACAAACAGTAATTTCTCCGCATTGCAAGGTGCAATTCTGAAATTTTTTGCTTTTTCCTGCTCCTCTTAGCATGATAAAGAAGATTCAAAGAGAGTGAGATGCCAGTTCCTTTCATTCAGTCAGTAGCTTCAATCATTTCTGGACGTTTTTCAATGGCAAAAATCAATGAATATTGTAAATGCACAAACAGTAATTTCTCCGCATTGCAAGGTGCAATTCTGAAATTTTTTGCTTTTTCCTGCTCCTCTTAGCATGATAAAGAAGATTCAAAGAGAGTGAGATGCCAGCTCCTTTCATTCAGTCAGTAGCTTCAATCATTTCTGGACGTTTTTCAATGGCAAAAATCAATGAATATTGTAAATGCACAAACAGTAATTTCTCCGCATTGCAAGGTGCAATTCTGAAATTTTTTGCTTTTTCCTGCTCCTCTTAGCATGATAAAGAAGATTCAAAGAGAGTGAGATGCCAGCTCCTTTCATTCAGTCAGTAGCTTCAAACATTTCTGGTATATGAATAACATGATGTTTTTCAATGGCAAAAATCAATGAATATTGTAAATGCACAAACAGTAATTTCTCCGCATTGCAAGGTGCAATTCTGAAATTTTTTGCTTTTTCCTGCTCCTCTTAGCATGATAAAGAAGATTCAAAGAGAGTGAGATGCCAGCTCCTTTCATTCAGTCAGTAGCTTCAATCATTTCTGGACGTTTTTCAATGGCAAAAATCAATGAATATTGTAAATGCACAAACAGTAATTTCTCCGCATTGCAAGGTGCAATTCTGAAATTTTTTGCTTTTTCCTGCTCCTCTTAGCATGATAAAGAAGATTCAAAGAGAGTGAGATGCCAGCTCCTTTCATTCAGTCAGTAGCTTCAATCATTTCTGGACGTTTTTCAATGGCAAAAATCAATGAATATTGTAAATGCACAAACAGTAATTTCTCCGCATTGCAAGGTGCAATTCTGAAATTTTTTGCTTTTTCCTGCTCCTCTTAGCATGATAAAGAAGATTCAAAGAGAGTGAGATGCCAGCTCCTTTCATTCAGTCAGTAGCTTCAAACATTTCTGGTATATGAATAACATGATGTTTTTCAATGGCAAAAATCAATGAATATTGTAAATGCACAAACAGTAATTTCTCCGCATTGCAAGGTGCAATTCTGAAATTTTTTGCTTTTTCCTGCTCCTCTTAGCATGATAAAGAAGATTCAAAGAGAGTGAGATGCCAGCTCCTTTCATTCAGTCAGTAGCTTCAATCATTTCTGGACGTTTTTCAATGGCAAAAATCAATGAATATTGTAAATGCACAAACAGTAATTTCTCCGCATTGCAAGGTGCAATTCTGAAATTTTTTGCTTTTTCCTGCTCCTCTTAGCATGATAAAGAAGATTCAAAGAGAGTGAGATGCCAGCTCCTTTCATTCAGTCAGTAGCTTCAAACATTTCTGGTATATGAATAACATGATGTTTTTCAATGGCAAAAATCAATGAATATTGTAAATGCACAAACAGTAATTTCTCCGCATTGCAAGGTGCAATTCTGAAATTTTTTGCTTTTTCCTGCTCCTCTTAGCATGATAAAGAAGATTCAAAGAGAGTGAGATGCCAGCTCCTTTCATTCAGTCAGTAGCTTCAATCATTTCTGGACGTTTTTCAATGGCAAAAATCAATGAATATTGTAAATGCACAAACAGTAATTTCTCCGCATTGCAAGGTGCAATTCTGAAATTTTTTGCTTTTTCCTGCTCCTCTTAGCATGATAAAGAAGATTCAAAGAGAGTGAGATGCCAGCTCCTTTCATTCAGTCAGTAGCTTCAAACATTTCTTGTATATGAATAACATGATGTTTTTCAATGGCAAAAATCAATGAATATTGTAAAAGCACAAACAGTAATTTCTCCGCATTGCAAGGTGCAATTCTGAAATTTTTTGCTTTTTCCTGCTCCTCTTAGCATGATAAAGAAGATTCAAAGAGAGTGAGATGCCAGCTCCTTTCATTCAGTCAGTAACTTCAATCATTTCTGGACGTTTTTCAATGGCAAAAATCAATGAATATTGTAAATGCACAAACAGTAATTTCTCCGCATTGCAAGGTGCAATTCTGAAATTTTTTGCTTTTTCCTGCTCCTCTTAGCATGATAAAGAAGATTCAAAGAGAGTGAGATGCCAGCTCCTTTCATTCAGTCAGTAGCTTCAATCATTTCTGGTATATGAATAACATGATGTTTTTCAATGGCAAAAATCAATGAATATTGTAAAAGCACAAACAGTAATTTCTCCGCATTGCAAGTTGCAATTCTGAAATTTTTTGCTTTTTCCTGCTCCTCTTAGCATGATAAAGAATATTCAAAGAGAGTGAGATGCCAGCTCCTTTCATTCAGTCAGTAGCTTCAATCATTTCTGGACGTTTTTCAATGGCAAAAATCAATGAATATTGTAAATGCACAAACAGTAATTTCTCCGCATTGCAAGGTGCAATTCTGAAATTTTTTGCTTTTTCCTGCTCCTCTTAGCATGATAAAGAAGATTCAAAGAGAGTGAGATGCCAGCTCCTTTCATTCAGTCAGTAGCTTCAATCATTTCTGGACGTTTTTCAATGGCAAAAATCAATGAATATTGTAAATGCACAAACAGTAATTTCTCCGCATTGCAAGGTGCAATTCTGAAATTTTTTGCTTTTTCCTGCTCCTCTTAGCATGATAAAGAAGATTCAAAGAGAGTTAGATGCCAGCTCCTTTCATTCAGTCAGTAGCTTCAAACATTTCTGGTATATGAATAACATGATGTTTTTCAATGGCAAAAATCAATGAATATTGTAAAAGCACAAACAGTAATTTCTCCGCATTGCAAGGTGCAATTCTGAAATTTTTTGCTTTTTCCTGCTCCTCTTAGCATGATAAAGAAGATTCAAAGAGAGTGAGATGCCAGCTCCTTTCATTCAGTCAGTAGCTTCAATCATTTCTGGACGTTTTTCAATGGCAAAAATCAATGAATATTGTAAATGCACAAACAGTAATTTCTCCGCATTGCAAGGTGCAATTCTGAAATTTTTTGCTTTTCCCTGCTCCTCTTAGCATGATAAAGAAGATTCAAAGAGAGTGAGATGCCAGCTCCTTTCATTCAGTCAGTACCTTCAATCATTTCTGGATGTTTTTCAATGGCAAAAATCAATGAATATTGTAAATGCACAAACAGTAATTTCTCCGCATTGCAAGGTGCAATTCTGAAATTTTTTGCTTTTTCCCGCTCCTCTTAGCATGATAAAGAAGATTCAAAGAGAGTGAGGTGCCAGCTCCTTTCATTCAGTCAGTAGCTTCAAACATTTCTGGTATATGAATAACATGATGTTTTTCAATGGCAAAAATCAATGAATATTGTAAATGCACAAACAGTAATTTCTCCGCATTGCAAGGTGCAAGTCTGAAATTTTTTGCTTTTTCCTGCTCCTCTTAGCATGGTAAAGAAGATTCAAAGAGAGTGAGATGCCAGCTACTTTCATTCAGTCAGTAGCTTCAATCATTTCTGGACGTTTTTCAATGGTAAAAATCAATGAATATTGTAAATGCACAAACAGTAATTTCTCCACATTGCAAGGTGCAATTCTGAATTTTTTTGCTTTTTCCTGCTCCTCTTAGCATGATAAAGAAGATTCAAAGAGAGTGAGATGCCAGCTCCTTTCATTCAGTCAGTAGCTTCAAACATTTCTGGTATATGAATAACATGATGTTTTTCAATGGCAAAAATCAATGAATATTGTAAATGCACAAACAGTAATTTCTCCGCATTGCAAGGTGCAATTCTGAAATTTTTTGCTTTTTCCTGCTCCTCTTAGCATGATAAAGAAGATTCAAAGAGAGTGAGATGCCAGCTCCTTTCATTCAGTCAGTAGCTTCAAACATTTCTGGTATATGAAAAACATGATGTTTTTCAATGGCAAAAATCAATGAATATTGTAAATGCACAAACAGTAATTTCTCCGCATTGCAAGGTGCAATTCTGAAATTTTTTGCTTTTTCCTGCTCCTCTTAGCATGATAAAGAAGATTCAAAGAGAGTGAGATGCCAGCTCCTTTCATTCAGTCAGTAGCTTCAATCATTTCTGGACGTTTTTCAATGGCAAAAATCAATGAATATTGTAAATGCACAAACAGTAATTTCTCCGCATTGCAAGGTGCAATTCTGAAATTTTTTGCTTTTTCCTGCTCCTCTTAGCATGATAAAGAAGATTCAAAGAGAGTGAGATGCCAGCTCCTTTCATTCAGTCAGTAGCTTCAATCATTTCTGGACGTTTTTCAATGGCAAAAATCAATGAATATTGTAAATGCACAAACAGTAATTTCTCCGCATTGCAAGGTGCAATTCTGAAATTTTTTGCTTTTTCCTGCTCCTCTTAGCATGATAAAGAAGATTCAAAGAGAGTGAGATGCCAGCTCCTTTCATTCAGTCAGTAGCTTCAAACATTTCTGGTATATGAAAAACATGATGTTTTTCAATGGCAAAAATCAATGAATATTGTAAATGCACAAACAGTAATTTCTCCGCATTGCAAGGTGCAATTCTGAAATTTTTTGCTTTTTCCTGCTCCTCTTAGCATGATAAAGAAGATTCAAAGAGAGTGAGATGTCAGCTCCTTTCATTCAGTCAGTAGCTTCAAACATTTCTGGTATATGAATAACATGATGTTTTTCAATGGCAAAAATCAATGAATTTTGTAAATGCACAAACAGTAATTTCTCCGCATTGCAAGGTGCAATTCTGAAATTTTTTGCTTTTTCCTGCTCCTCTTAGCATGATAAAGAAGATTCAAAGAGAGTGAGATGCCAGTTCCTTTCATTCAGTCAGTAGCTTCAATCATTTCTGGACGTTTTTCAATGGCAAAAATCAATGAATATTGTAAATGCACAAACAGTAATTTCTCCGCATTGCAAGGTGCAATTCTGAAATTTTTTGCTTTTTCCTGCTCCTCTTAGCATGATAAAGAAGATTCAAAGAGAGTGAGATGCCAGCTCCTTTCATTCAGTCAGTAGCTTCAATCATTTCTGGTATATGAATAACATGATGTTTTTCAATGGCAAAAATCAATGAATATTGTAAATGCACAAACAGTAATTTCTCCGCATTGCAAGGTGCAATTCTGAATTTTTTTGCTTTTTCCTGCTCCTCTTAGCATGATAAAGAAGATTCAAAGAGAGTGAGATGCCAGCTCCTTTCATTCAGTCAGTAGCTTCAATCATTTCTGGACGTTTTTCAATGGCAAAAATCAATGAATATTGTAAATGCACAAACAGTAATTTCTCCGCATTGCAAGGTGCAATTCTGAAATTTTTTGCTTTTTCCTGCTCCTCTTAGCATGACAAACAAGATTCAAAGAGAGTGAGATGCCAGCTCCTTTCATTCAGTCAGTAGCTTCAATCATTTCTGGACGTTTTTCAATGGCAAAAATCAATGAATATTGTAAATGCACAAACAGTAATTTCTCCGCATTGCAAGGTGCAATTCTGAAATTTTTTGCTTTTTCCTGCTCCTCTTAGCATGATAAAGAAGATTCAAAGAGAGTGAGATGCCAGCTCCTTTCATTCAGTCAGTAGCTTCAAACATTTCTGGTATATGAATAACATGATGTTTTTCAATGGCAAAAATCAATGAATATTGTAAATGCACAAACAGTAATTTCTCCGCATTGCAAGGTGCAAGTCTGAAATTTTTTGCTTTTTCCTGCTCCTCTTAGCATGATAAAGAAGATTCAAAGAGAGTGAGATGCCAGCTACTTTCATTCAGTCAGTAGCTTCAATCATTTCTGGACGTTTTTCAATGGTAAAAATCAATGAATATTGTAAATGCACAAACAGTAATTTCTCCACATTGCAAGGTGCAATTCTGAAATTTTTTGCTTTTTCCTGCTCCTCTTAGCATGATAAAGAAGATTCAAAGAGAGTGAGATGCCAGCTCCTTTCATTCAGTCAGTAGCTTCAATCATTTCTGGTATATGAATAACATGATGTTTTTCAATGGCAAAAATCAATGAATATTGTAAATGCACAAACAGTAATTTCTCCGCATTGCAAGGTGCAATTCTGAAATTTTTTGCTTTTTCCTGCTCCTCTTAGCATGATAAAGAAGATTCAAAGAGAGTGAGATGCCAGCTCCTTTCATTCAGTCAGTAGCTTCAATCATTTCTGGACGTTTTTCAATGGCAAAAATCAATGAATATTGTAAATGCACAAACAGTAATTTCTCCGCATTGCAAGGTGCAATTCTGAAATTTTTTGCTTTTTCCTGCTCCTCTTAGCATGATAAAGAAGATTCAAAGAGAGTGAGATGTCAGCTCCTTTCATTCAGTCAGTAGCTTCAAACATTTCTGGTATATGAATAACATGATGTTTTTCAATGGCAAAAATCAATGAATTTTGTAAATGCACAAACAGTAATTACTCCGCATTGCAAGGTGCAATTCTGAAATTTTTTGCTTTTTCCTGCTCCTCTTAGCATGATAAAGAAGATTCAAAGAGAGTGAGATGCCAGTTCCTTTCATTCAGTCAGTAGCTTCAATCATTTCTGGACGTTTTTCAATGGCAAAAATCAATGAATATTGTAAATGCACAAACAGTAATTTCTCCGCATTGCAAGGTGCAATTCTGAAATTTTTTGCTTTTTCCTGCTCCGCTTAGCATGATAAAGAAGATTCAAAGAGAGTGAGATGCCAGCTCCTTTCATTCAGTCAGTAGCTTCAATCATTTCTGGTATATGAATAACATGATGTTTTTCAATGGCAAAAATCAATGAATATTGTAAATGCACAAACAGTAATTTCTCCGCATTGCAAGGTGCAATTCTGAAATTTTTTGCTTTTTCCTGCTCCTCTTAGCATGATAAAGAAGATTCAAAGAGAGTGAGATGCCAGCTCCTTTCATTCAGTCAGTAGCTTCAATCATTTCTGGACGTTTTTCAATGGCAAAAATCAATGAATATTGTAAATGCACAAACAGTAATTTCTCCGCATTGCAAGGTGCAATTCTGAAATTTTTTGCTTTTTCCTGCTCCTCTTAGCATGATAAAGAAGATTCAAAGAGAGTGAGATGCCAGCTCCTTTCATTCAGTCAGTAGCTTCAATCATTTCTGGACGTTTTTCAATGGCAAAAATCAATGAATATTGTAAATGCACAAACAGTAATTTCTCCGCATTGCAAGGTGCAATTCTGAAATTTTTTGCTTTTTCCTGCTCCTCTTAGCATGATAAAGAAGATTCAAAGAGAGTGAGATGTCAGCTCCTTTCATTCAGTCAGTAGCTTCAAACATTTCTGGTATATGAATAACATGATGTTTTTCAATGGCAAAAATCAATGAATTTTGTAAATGCACAAACAGTAATTTCTCCGCATTGCAAGGTGCAATTCTGAAATTTTTTGCTTTTTCCTGCTCCTCTTAGCATGATAAAGAAGATTCAAAGAGAGTGAGATGCCAGTTCCTTTCATTCAGTCAGTAGCTTCAATCATTTCTGGACGTTTTTCAATGGCAAAAATCAATGAATATTGTAAATGCACAAACAGTAATTTCTCCGCATTGCAAGGTGCAATTCTGAAATTTTTTGCTTTTTCCTGCTCCTCTTAGCATGATAAAGAAGATTCAAAGAGAGTGAGATGCCAGCTCCTTTCATTCAGTCAGTAGCTTCAATCATTTCTGGTATATGAATAACATGATGTTTTTCAATGGCAAAAATCAATGAATATTGTAAATGCACAAACAGTAATTTCTCCGCATTGCAAGGTGCAATTCTGAAATTTTTTGCTTTTTCCTGCTCCTCTTAGCATGATAAAGAAGATTCAAAGAGAGTGAGATGCCAGCTCCTTTCATTCAGTCAGTAGCTTCAATCATTTCTGGACGTTTTTCAATGGCAAAAATCAATGAATATTGTAAATGCACAAACAGTAATTTCTCCGCATTGCAAGGTGCAATTCTGAAATTTTTTGCTTTTTCCTGCTCCTCTTAGCATGATAAAGAAGATTCAAAGAGAGTGAGATGCCAGCTCCTTTCATTCAGTCAGTAGCTTCAATCATTTCTGGACGTTTTTCAATGGCAAAAATCAATGAATATTGTAAATGCACAAACAGTAATTTCTCCGCATTGCAAGGTGCAATTCTGAAATTTTTTGCTTTTTCCTGCTCCTCTTAGCATGATAAAGAAGATTCAAAGAGAGTGAGATGCCAGCTCCTTTCATTCAGTCAGTAGCTTCAAACATTTCTGGTATATGAATAACATGATGTTTTTCAATGGCAAAAATCAATGAATATTGTAAATGCACAAACAGTAATTTCTCCGCATTGCAAGGTGCAAGTCTGAAATTTTTTGCTTTTTCCTGCTCCTCTTAGCATGATAAAGAAGATTCAAATAGAGTGAGATGCCAGCTACTTTCATTCAGTCAGTAGCTTCAATCATTTCTGGACGTTTTTCAATGGTAAAAATCAATGAATATTGTAAATGCACAAACAGTAATTTCTCCACATTGCAAGGTGCAATTCTGAAATTTTTTGCTTTTTCCTGCTCCTCTTAGCATGATAAAGAAGATTCAAAGAGAGTGAGATGCCAGCTCCTTTCATTCAGTCAGTAGCTTCAAACATTTCTGGTATATGAATAACATGATGTTTTTCAATGGCAAAAATCAATGAATATTGTAAATGCACAAACAGTAATTTCTCTGCATTGCAAGGTGCAATTCTGAAATTTTTTGCTTTTTCCTGCTCCTCTTAGCATGATAAAGAAGATTCAAAGAGAGTGAGATGCCAGCTACTTTCATTCAGTCAGTAGCTTCAATCATTTCTGGACGTTTTTCAATGGTAAAAATCAATGAATATTGTAAATGCACAAACAGTAATTTCTCCACATTGCAAGGTGCAATTCTGAAATTTTTTGCTTTTTCCTGCTCCTCTTAGCATGATAAAGAAGATTCAAAGAGAGTGAGATGCCAGCTCCTTTCATTCAGTCAGTAGCTTCAAACATTTCTGGTATATGAATAACATGATGTTTTTCAATGGCAAAAATCAATGAATATTGTAAATGCACAAACAGTAATTTCTCCGCATTGCAAGGTGCAATTCTGAAATTTTTTGCTTTTTCCTGCTCCTCTTAGCATGATAAAGAAGATTCAAAGAGAGTGAGATGCCAGCTCCTTTCATTCAGTCAGTAGCTTCAAACATTTCTGGTATATGAATAACATGATGTTTTTCAATGGCAAAAATCAATGAATATTGTAAATGCACAAACAGTAATTTCTCCGCATTGCAAGGTGCAATTCTGAAATTTTTTGCTTTTTCCTGCTCCTCTTAGCATGATAAAGAATATTCAAAGAGAGTGAGATGCCAGCTCCTTTCATTCAGTCAGTAGCTTCAATCATTTCTGGATGTTTTTCAATGGCAAAAATCAATGAATATTGTAAATGCACAAACTGTAATTTCTCCGCATTGCAAGGTGCAATTCTGAAATTTTTGGCTTTTTCCTGCTCCTCTTAGCATGATAAAGAAGATTCAAAGAGAGTGAGATGCCAGCTCCTTTCATTCAGTCAGTAGCTTCAATCATTTCTGGACGTTTTTCAATGGCAAAAATCAATGAATATTGTAAATGCACAAACAGTAATTTCTCCGCATTGCAAGTTGCAATTCTGAAATTTTTTGCTTTTTCCTGCTCCTCTTAGCATGATAAAGAAGATTCAAAGAGAGTGAGATGCCAGCTCCTTTCATTCAGTCAGTAGCTTCAATCATTTCTGGATGTTTTTCAATGGCAAAAATCAATGAATATTGTAAATGCACAAACAGTAATTTCTCCGCATTGCAAGGTGCAATTCTGAAATTTTTTGCTTTTTCCCGCTCCTCTTAGCATGATAAAGAAGATTCAAAGAGAGTGAGGTGCCAGCTCCTTTCATTCAGTCAGTAGCTTCAAACATTTCTGGTATATGAATAACATGTTTTTCAATGGCAAAAATCATTGAATATTGTAAATGCACAAACAGTAATTTCTCCGCATTGCAAGGTGCAATTCTGAAATTTTTTGATTTTTCCTGCTCCTCTTAGCATGATAAAGAAGATTCAAAGAGAGTGAGATGCCAGCTCCTTTCATTCAGTCAGTAGCTTCAATCATATCTGGACGTTTTTCAATGGCAAAAATCAATGAATATTGTAAATGCACAAACAGTAATTTCTCCGCATTGCAAGGTGCAATTCTGAAATTTTTTGCTTTTTCCTGCTCCTCTTAGCATGATAAAGAAGATTCAAAGAGAGTGAGATGCCAGCTCCTTTCATTCAGTCAGTAGCTTCAATCATTTCTGGACGTTTTTCAATGGCAAAAATCAATGAATATTGTAAATGCACAAACAGTAATTTCTCCGCATTGCAAGGTGCAATTCTGAAATTTTTTGCTTTTTCCTGCTCCTCTTAGCATGATAAAGAAGATTCAAAGAGAGTGAGATGCCAGCTCCTTTCATTCAGTCAGTAGCTTCAAACATTTCTGGTATATGAATAACATGATGTTTTTCAATGGCAAAAATCAATGAATATTGTAAATGCACAAACAGTAATTTCTCCGCATTGCAAGGTGCAAGTCTGAAATTTTTTGCTTTTTCCTGCTCCTCTTAGCATGATAAAGAAGATTCAAAGAGAGTGAGATGCCAGCTCCTTTCATTCAGTCAGTAGCTTCAATCATTTCTGGATGTTTTTCAATGGCAAAAATCAATGAATATTGTAAATGCACAAACTGTAATTTCTCCGCATTGCAAGGTGCAATTCTGAAATTTTTGGCTTTTTCCTGCTCCTCTTAGCATGATAAAGAAGATTCAAAGAGAGTGAGATGCCAGCTCCTTTCATTCAGTCAGTAGCTTCAATCATTTCTGGACGTTTTTCAATGGCAAAAATCAATGAATATTGTAAATGCACAAACAGTAATTTCTCCGCATTGCAAGTTGCAATTCTGAAATTTTTTGCTTTTTCCTGCTCCTCTTAGCATGATAAAGAAGATTCAAAGAGAGTGAGATGCCAGCTCCTTTCATTCAGTCAGTAGCTTCAATCATTTCTGGATGTTTTTCAATGGCAAAAATCAATGAATATTGTAAATGCACAAACAGTAATTTCTCCGCATTGCAAGGTGCAATTCTGAAATTTTTTGCTTTTTCCCGCTCCTCTTAGCATGATAAAGAAGATTCAAAGAGAGTGAGGTGCCAGCTCCTTTCATTCAGTCAGTAGCTTCAAACATTTCTGGTATATGAATAACATGTTTTTCAATGGCAAAAATCATTGAATATTGTAAATGCACAAACAGTAATTTCTCCGCATTGCAAGGTGCAATTCTGAAATTTTTTGATTTTTCCTGCTCCTCTTAGCATGATAAAGAAGATTCAAAGAGAGTGAGATGCCAGCTCCTTTCATTCAGTCAGTAGCTTCAATCATATCTGGACGTTTTTCAATGGCAAAAATCAATGAATATTGTAAATGCACAAACAGTAATTTCTCCGCATTGCAAGGTGCAATTCTGAAATTTTTTGCTTTTTCCTGCTCCTCTTAGCATGATAAAGAAGATTCAAAGAGAGTGAGATGCCAGCTCCTTTCATTCAGTCAGTAGCTTCAATCATTTCTGGACGTTTTTCAATGGCAAAAATCAATGAATATTGTAAATGCACAAACAGTAATTTCTCCGCATTGCAAGGTGCAATTCTGAAATTTTTTGCTTTTTCCTGCTCCTCTTAGCATGATAAAGAAGATTCAAAGAGAGTGAGATGCCAGCTCCTTTCATTCAGTCAGTAGCTTCAAACATTTCTGGTATATGAATAACATGATGTTTTTCAATGGCAAAAATCAATGAATATTGTAAATGCACAAACAGTAATTTCTCCGCATTGCAAGGTGCAAGTCTGAAATTTTTTGCTTTTTCCTGCTCCTCTTAGCATGATAAAGAAGATTCAAAGAGAGTGAGATGCCAGCTACTTTCATTCAGTCAGTAGCTTCAATCATTTCTGGACGTTTTTCAATGGTAAAAATCAATGAATATTGTAAATGCACAAACAGTAATTTCTCCACATTGCAAGGTGCAATTCTGAAATTTTTTGCTTTTTCCTGCTCCTCTTAGCATGATAAAGAAGATTCAAAGAGAGTGAGATGCCAGCTCCTTTCATTCAGTCAGTAGCTTCAAACATTTCTGGTATATGAATAACATGATGTTTTTCAATGGCAAAAATCAATGAATATTGTAAATGCACAAACAGTAATTTCTCCGCATTGCAAGGTGCAATTCTGAAATTTTTTGCTTTTTCCTGCTCCTCTTAGCATGATAAAGAAGATTCAAAGAGAGTGAGATGCCAGCTCCTTTCATTCAGTCAGTAGCTTCAAACATTTCTGGTATATGAATAATATGATGTTTTTCAATGGCAAAAATCAATGAATATTGTAAATGCACAAAGAGTAATTTCTCCGCATTGCAAGGTGCAATTCTGAAATTTTTTGCTTTTTCCTGCTCCTCTTAGCATGATAAAGAAGATTCAAAGAGAGTGAGATGCCAGCTCCTTTCATTCAGTCAGTAGCTTCAATCATTTCTGGACGTTTTTCAATGGCAAAAATCAATGAATATTGTAAATGCACAAACAGTAATTTCTCCGCATTGCAAGGTGCAATTCTGAAATTTTTTGCTTTTTCCTGCTCCTCTTAGCATGATAAAGAAGATTCAAAGAGAGTGAGATGCCAGCTCCTTTCATTCAGTCAGTAGCTTCAATCATTTCTGGACGTTTTTCAATGGCAAAAATCAATGAATATTGTAAATGCACAAACAGTAATTTCTCCGCATTGCAAGGTGCAATTCTGAAATTTTTTGCTTTTTCCTGCTCCTCTTAGCATGATAAAGAAGATTCAAAGAGAGTGAGATGCCAGCTCCTTTCATTCAGTCAGTAGCTACAAACATTTCTGGTATATGAATAACATGATGTTTTTCAATGGCAAAAATCAATGAATATTGTAAATGCACAAACAGTAATTTCTCCGCATTGCAAGGTGCAATTCTGAAATTTTTTGCTTTTTCCTGCTCCTCTTAGCATGATAAAGAAGATTCAAAGAGAGTGAGATGCCAGCTCCTTTCATTCAGTCAGTAGCTTCAATCATTTCTGGACGTTTTTCAATGGCAAAAATCAATGAATATTGTAAATGCACAAACAGTAATTTCTCCGCATTGCAAGGTGCAATTCTGAAATTTTTTGCTTTTTCCTGCTCCTCTTAGCATGATAAAGAAGATTCAAAGAGAGTGAGATGCCAGCTCCTTTCATTCAGTCAGTAGCTTCAAACATTTCTGGTATATGAATAACATGATGTTTTTCAATGGCAAAAATCAATGAATATTGTAAATGCACAAACAGTAATTTCTCCGCATTGCAAGGTGCAAGTCTGAAATTTTTTGCTTTTTCCTGCTCCTCTTAGCATGATAAAGAAGATTCAAAGAGAGTGAGATGCCAGCTACTTTCATTCAGTCAGTAGCTTCAATCATTTCTGGACGTTTTTCAATGGTAAAAATCAATGAATATTGTAAATGCACAAACAGTAATTTCTCCACATTGCAAGGTGCAATTCTGAAATTTTTTGCTTTTTCCTGCTCCTCTTAGCATGATAAAGAAGATTCAAAGAGAGTGAGATGCCAGCTCCTTTCATTCAGTCAGTAGCTTCAAACATTTCTGGTATATGAATAACATGATGTTTTTCAATGGCAAAAATCAATGAATATTGTAAATGCACAAACAGTAATTTCTCCGCATTGCAAGGTGCAATTCTGAAATTTTTTGCTTTTTCCTGCTCCTCTTAGCATGATAAAGAAGATTCAAAGAGAGTGAGATGCCAGCTCCTTTCATTCAGTCAGTAGCTTCAAACATTTCTGGTATATGAATAACATGATGTTTTTCAATGGCAAAAATCAATGAATATTGTAAATGCACAAAGAGTAATTTCTCCGCATTGGAAGGTGCAATTCTGAAATTTTTTGCTTTTTCCTGCTCCTCTTAGCATGATAAAGAAGATTCAAAGAGAGTGAGATGCCAGCTCCTTTCATTCAGTCAGTAGCTTCAATCATTTCTGGACGTTTTTCAATGGCAAAAATCAATGAATATTGTAAATGCACAAACAGTAATTTCTCCGCATTGCAAGGTGCAATTCTGAAATTTTTTGCTTTTTCCTGCTCCTCTTAGCATGATAAAGAAGATTCAAAGAGAGTGAGATGCCAGCTCCTTTCATTCAGTCAGTAGCTTCAATCATTTCTGGACGTTTTTCAATGGCAAAAATCAATGAATATTGTAAATGCACAAACAGTAATTTCTCCGCATTGCAAGGTGCAATTCTGAAATTTTTTGCTTTTTCCTGCTCCTCTTAGCATGATAAAGAAGATTCAAAGAGAGTGAGATTCCAGCTCCTTTCATTCAGTCAGTAGCTACAAACATTTCTGGTATATGAATAACATGATGTTTTTCAATGGCAAAAATCAATGAATATTGTAAATGCACAAACAGTAATTTCTCCGCATTGCAAGGTGCAATTCTGAAATTTTTTGCTTTTTCCTGCTCCTCTTAGCATGATAAAGAAGATTCAAAGAGAGTGAGATGCCAGCTACTTTCATTCAGTCAGTAGCTTCAATCATTTCTGGACGTTTTTCAATGGCAAAAATCAATGAATATTGTAAATGCACAAACAGTAATTTCTCCGCATTGCAAGGTGCAATTCTGAAATTTTTTGCTTTTTCCTGCTCCTCTTAGCATGATAAAGAAGATTCAAAGAGAGTGAGATGTCAGCTCCTTTCATTCAGTCAGTAGCTTCAAACATTTCTGGTATATGAATAACATGATGTTTTTCAATGGCAAAAATCAATGAATTTTGTAAATGCACAAACAGTAATTTCTCCGCATTGCAAGGTGCAATTCTGAAATTTTTTGCTTTTTCCTGCTCCTCTTAGCATGATAAAGAAGATTCAAAGAGAGTGAGATGCCAGTTCCTTTCATTCAGTCAGTAGCTTCAATCATTTCTGGACGTTTTTCAATGGCAAAAATCAATGAATATTGTAAATGCACAAACAGTAATTTCTCCGCATTGCAAGGTGCAATTCTGAAATTTTTTGCTTTTTCCTGCTCCTCTTAGCATGATAAAGAAGATTCAAAGAGAGTGAGATGCCAGCTCCTTTCATTCAGTCAGTAGCTTCAATCATTTCTGGTATATGAATAACATGATGTTTTTCAATGGCAAAAATCAATGAATATTGTAAATGCACAAACAGTAATTTCTCCGCATTGCAAGGTGCAATTCTGAAATTTTTTGCTTTTTCCTGCTCCTCTTAGCATGATAAAGAAGATTCAAAGAGAGTGAGATGCCAGCTCCTTTCATTCAGTCAGTAGCTTCAATCATTTCTGGACGTTTTTCAATGGCAAAAATCAATGAATATTGTAAATGCACAAACAGTAATTTCTCCGCATTGCAAGGTGCAATTCTGAAATTTTTTGCTTTTTCCTGCTCTTCTTAGCATGATAAACAAGATTCAAAGAGAGTGAGATGCCAGCTACTTTCATTCAGTCAGTAGCTTCAATCATTTCTGGACGTTTTTCAATGGCAAAAATCAATGAATATTGTAAATGCACAAACAGTAATTTCTCCGCATTGCAAGGTGCAATTCTGAAATTTTTTGCTTTTTCCTGCTCCTCTTAGCATGATAAAGAAGATTCAAAGAGAGTGAGATGCCAGCTCCTTTCATTCAGTCAGTAGCTTCAAACATTTCTGGTATATGAATAACATGATGTTTTTCAATGGCAAAAATCAATGAATATTGTAAATGCACAAACAGTAATTTCTCCGCATTGCAAGGTGCAAGTCCGAAATTTTTTGCTTTTTCCTGCTCCTCTTAGCATGATAAAGAAGATTCAAAGAGAGTGAGATGCCAGCTACTTTCATTCAGTCAGTAGCTTCAATCATTTCTGGACGTTTTTCAATGGTAAAAATCAATGAATATTGTAAATGCACAAACAGTAATTTCTCCACATTGCAAGGTGCAATTCTGAAATTTTTTGCTTTTTCCTGCTCCTCTTAGCATGATAAAGAAGATTCAAAGAGAGTGAGATGCCAGCTCCTTTCATTCAGTCAGTAGCTTCAAACATTTCTGGTATATGAATAACATGATGTTTTTCAATGGCAAAAATCAATGAATATTGTAAATGCACAAACAGTAATTTCTCTGCATTGCAAGGTGCAATTCTGAAATTTTTTGCTTTTTCCTGCTCCTCTTAGCATGATAAAGAAGATTCAAAGAGAGTGAGATGCCAGCTACTTTCATTCAGTCAGTAGCTTCAATCATTTCTGGACGTTTTTCAATGGTAAAAATCAATGAATATTGTAAATGCACAAACAGTAATTTCTCCACATTGCAAGGTGCAATTCTGAAATTTTTTGCTTTTTCCTGCTCCTCTTAGAATGATAAAGAAGATTCAAAGAGAGTGAGATGCCAGCTCCTTTCATTCAGTCAGTAGCTTCAAACATTTCTGGTATATGAATAACATGATGTTTTTCAATGGCAAAAATCAATGAATATTGTAAATGCACAAACAGTAATTTCTCCGCATTGCAAGGTGCAATTCTGAAATTTTTTGCTTTTTCCTGCTCCTCTTAGCATGATAAAGAAGATTCAAAGAGAGTGAGATGCCAGCTCCTTTCATTCAGTCAGTAGCTTCAAACATTTCTGGTATATGAATAACATGATGTTTTTCAATGGCAAAAATCAATGAATATTGTAAATGCACAAACAGTAATTTCTCCGCATTGCAAGGTGCAATTCTGAAATTTTTTGCTTTTTCCTGCTCCTCTTAGCATGATAAAGAATATTCAAAGAGAGTGAGATGCCAGCTCCTTTCATTCAGTCAGTAGCTTCAATCATTTCTGGATGTTTTTCAATGGCAAAAATCAATGAATATTGTAAATGCACAAACTGTAATTTCTCCGCATTGCAAGGTGCAATTCTGAAATTTTTGGCTTTTTCCTGCTCCTCTTAGCATGATAAAGAAGATTCAAAGAGAGTGAGATGCCAGCTCCTTTCATTCAGTCAGTAGCTTCAATCATTTCTGGACGTTTTTCAATGGCAAAAATCAATGAATATTGTAAATGCACAAACAGTAATTTCTCCGCATTGCAAGGTGCAATTCTGAAATTTTTTGCTTTTTCCTGCTCCTCTTAGCATGATAAAGAAGATTCAAAGAGAGTGAGATGCCAGCTCCTTTCATTCAGTCAGTAGCTTCAATCATTTCTGGATGTTTTTCAATGGCAAAAATCAATGAATATTGAAAATGCACAAACAGTAATTTCTCCGCATTGCAAGGTGCAATTCTGAAATTTTTTGCTTTTTCCCGCTCCTCTTAGCATGATAAAGAAGATTCAAAGAGAGTGAGGTGCCAGCTCCTTTCATTCAGTCAGTAGCTTCAAACATTTCTGGTATATGAATAACATGTTTTTCAATGGCAAAAATCATTGAATATTGTAAATGCACAAACAGTAATTTCTCCGCATTGCAAGGTGCAATTCTGAAATTTTTTGATTTTTCCTGCTCCTCTTAGCATGATAAAGAAGATTCAAAGAGAGTGAGATGCCAGCTCCTTTCATTCAGTCAGTAGCTTCAATCATTTCTGGACGTTTTTCAATGGCAAAAATCAATGAATATTGTAAATGCACAAACAGTAATTTCTCCGCATTGCAAGGTGCAATTCTGAAATTTTTTGCTTTTTCCTGCTCCTCTTAGCATGATAAAGAAGATTCAAAGAGAGTGAGATGCCAGCTCCTTTCATTCAGTCAGTAGCTTCAATCATTTCTGGACGTTTTTCAATGGCAAAAATCAATGAATATTGTAAATGCACAAACAGTAATTTCTCCGCATTGCAAGGTGCAATTCTGAAATTTTTTGCTTTTTCCTGCTCCTCTTAGCATGATAAAGAAGATTCAAAGAGAGTGAGATGCAAGCTCCTTTCATTCAGTCAGTAGCTTCAAACATTTCTGGTATATGAATAACATGATGTTTTTCAATGGCAAAAATCAATGAATATTGTAAATGCACAAACAGTAATTTCTCCGCATTGCAAGGTGCAAGTCTGAAATTTTTTGCTTTTTCCTGCTCCTCTTAGCATGATAAAGAAGATTCAAAGAGAGTGAGATGCCAGCTCCTTTCATTCAGTCAGTAGCTTCAATCATTTCTGGACGTTTTTCAATGGCAAAAATCAATGAATATTGTAAATGCACAAACAGTAATTTCTCCGCATTGCAAGGTGCAATTCTGAAATTTTTTGCTTTTTCCTGCTCCTCTTAGCATGATAAAGAAGATTCAAAGAGAGTGAGATGCCAGCTCCTTTCATTCAGTCAGTAGCTACAAACATTTCTGGTATATGAATAACATGATGTTTTTCAATGGCAAAAATCAATGAATATTGTAAATGCACAAACAGTAATTTCTCCGCATTGCAAGGTGCAATTCTGAAATTTTTTGCTTTTTCCTGCTCCTCTTAGCATGATAAAGAAGATTCAAAGAGAGTGAGATGCCAGCTCCTTTCATTCAGTCAGTAGCTTCAATCATTTCTGGACGTTTTTCAATGGCAAAAATCAATGAATATTGTAAATGCACAAACAGTAATTTCTCCGCATTGCAAGGTGCAATTCTGAAATTTTTTGCTTTTTCCTGCTCCTCTTAGCATGATAAAGAAGATTCAAAGAGAGTGAGATGCCAGCTCCTTTCATTCAGTCAGTAGCTTCAAACATTTCTGGTATATGAATAACATGATGTTTTTCAATGGTAAAAATCAATGAATATTGTAAATGCACAAAGAGTAATTTCTCCGCATTGCAAGGTGCAATTCTGAAATTTTTTGCTTTTTCCTGCTCCTCTTAGCATGATAAAGAAGATTCAAAGAGAGTGAGATGCCAGCTCCTTTCATTCAGTCAGTAGCTTCAATCATTTCTGGACGTTTTTCAATGGCAAAAATCAATGAATATTGTAAATGCACAAACAGTAATTTCTCCGCATTGCAAGGTGCAATTCTGAAATTTTTTGCTTTTTCCTGCTCCTCTTAGCATGATAAAGAAGATTCAAAGAGAGTGAGATGCCAGCTCCTTTCATTCAGTCAGTAGCTTCAATCATTTCTGGACGTTTTTCAATGGCAAAAATCAATGAATATTGTAAATGCACAAACAGTAATTTCTCCGCATTGCAAGGTGCAATTCTGA
Source organism: Phyllobates terribilis (assembly GCF_046119375.1). Taxonomy (NCBI): domain Eukaryota; kingdom Metazoa; phylum Chordata; class Amphibia; order Anura; family Dendrobatidae; genus Phyllobates; species Phyllobates terribilis. The sequence continues at coordinate 12,729 of NW_027368890.1, read as the reverse complement.
AATTTTTTGCTTTTTCCTGCTCCTCTTAGCATGATAAAGAAGATTCAAAGAGAGTGAGATGCCAGCTCCTTTCATTCAGTCAGTAGCTTCAATCATTTCTGGACGTTTTTCAATGGCAAAAATCAATGAATATTGTAAATGCACAAACAGTAATTTCTCCGCATTGCAAGGTGCAATTCTGAAATTTTTTGCTTTTTCCTGCTCCTCTTAGCATGATAAAGAAGATTCAAAGAGAGTGAGATGCCAGCTCCTTTCATTCAGTCAGTAGCTTCAATCATTTCTGGACGTTTTTCAATGGCAAAAATCAATGAATATTGTAAATGCACAAACAGTAATTTCTCCGCATTGCAAGGTGCAATTCTGAAATTTTTTGCTTTTTCCTGCTCCTCTTAGCATGACAAAGAAGATTCAAAGAGAGTAAGATGCCAGCTCCTTTCATTCAGTCAGTAGCTTCAATCATTTATGGTATATGAATAACATGATGTTTTTCAATGGCAAAAATCAATGAATATTGTAAATGCACAAACAGTAATTTCTCCGCATTGCAAGGTGCAATTCTGAAATTTTTTGCTTTTTCCTGCTCCTCTTAGCATGATAAAGAAGATTCAAAGAGAGTGAGATGCCAGCTCCTTTCATTCAGTCAGTAGCTTCAATCATTTCTGGACGTTTTTCAATGGCAAAAATCAATGAATATTGTAAATGCACAAACAGTAATTTCTCCGCATTGCAAGGTGCAATTCTGAAATTTTTTGCTTTTTCCTGCTCCTCTTAGCATGATAAAGAAGATTCAAAGAGAGTGAGATGCCAGCTCCTTTCATTCAGTCAGTAGCTTCAATCATTTCTGGACGTTTTTCAATGGCAAAAATCAATGAATATTGTAAATGCACAAACAGTAATTTCTCCGCATTGCAAGGTGCAATTCTGAAATTTTTTGCTTTTTCCTGCTCCTCTTAGCATGATAAAGAAGATTCAAAGAGAGTGAGATGCCAGCTCCTTTCATTCAGTCAGTAGCTTCAAACATTTCTGGTATATGAATAATATGATGTTTTTCAATGGCAAAAATCAATGAATATTGTAAAAGCACAAACAGTAATTTCTCCGCATTGCAAGGTGCAATTCTGAAATTTTTTGCTTTTTCCTGCTCCTCTTAGCATGATAAAGAAGATTCAAAGAGAGTGAGATGCCAGCTCCTTTCATTCAGTCAGTAGCTTCAATCATTTCTGGACGTTTTTCAATGGCAAAAATCAATGAATATTGTAAATGCACAAACAGTAATTTCTCCGCATTGCAAGGTGCAATTCTGAAATTTTTTGCTTTTTCCTGCTCCTCTTAGCATGATAAAGAAGATTCAAAGAGAGTGAGATGCCAGCTCCTTTCATTCAGTCAGTAGCTTCAATCATTTCTGGTATATGAATAACATGATGTTTTTCAATGGCAAAAATCAATGAATATTGTAAATGCACAAACAGTAATTTCTCCGCATTGCAAGTTGCAATTCTGAAATTTTTTGCTTTTTCCTGCTCCTCTTAGCATGATAAAGAAGATTCAAAGAGAGTGAGATGCCAGCTCCTTTCATTCAGTCAGTAGCTTCAATCATTTCTGGACGTTTTTCAATGGCAAAAATCAATGAATATTGTAAATGCACAAACAGTAATTTCTCCGCATTGCAAGGTGCAATTCTGAAATTTTTTGCTTTTTCCTGCTCCTCTTAGCATGATAAAGAAGATTCAAAGAGAGATGCCAGCTCCTTTCATTCAGTCAGTAGCTTCAATCATTTCTGGACGTTTTTCAATGGCAAAAATCAATGAATATTGTAAATGCACAAACAGTAATTTCTCCGCATTGCAAGGTGCAATTCTGAAATTTTTTGCTTTTTCCTGCTCCTCTTAGCATGATAAAGAAGATTCAAAGAGAGTGAGATGCCAGCTCCTTTCATTCAGTCAGTAGCTTCAAACATTTCTGGTATATGAATAACATGATGTTTTTCAATGGCAAAAATCAATGAATATTGTAAATGCACAAACAGTAATTTCTCCGCATTGCAAGGTGCAATTCTGAAATTTTTTGCTTTTTCCTGCTCCTCTTAGCATGATAAAGAAGATTCAAAGAGAGTGAGATGCCAGCTCCTTTCATTCAGTCAGTAGCTTCAATCATTTCTGGACGTTTTTCAATGGCAAAAATCAATGAATATTGTAAATGCACAAACAGTAATTTCTCCGCATTGCAAGGTGCAATTCTGAAATTTTTTGCTTTTTCCTGCTCCTCTTAGCATGATAAAGAAGATTCAAAGAGAGTGAGATGTCAGCTCCTTTCATTCAGTCAGTAGCTTCAAACATTTCTGGTATATGAATAACATGATGTTTTTCAATGGCAAAAATCAATGAATTTTGTAAATGCACAAACAGTAATTTCTCCGCATTGCAAGGTGCAATTCTGAAATTTTTTGCTTTTTCCTGCTCCTCTTAGCATGATAAAGAAGATTCAAAGAGAGTGAGATGCCAGTTCCTTTCATTCAGTCAGTAGCTTCAATCATTTCTGGTCGTTTTTCAATGGCAAAAATCAATGAATATTGTAAATGCACAAACAGTAATTTCTCCGCATTGCAAGGTGCAATTCTGAAATTTTTTGCTTTTTCCTGCTCCTCTTAGCATGATAAAGAAGATTCAAAGAGAGTGAGATGCCAGCTCCTTTCATTCAGTCAGTAGCTTCAATCATTTCTGGTATATGAATAACATGATGTTTTTCAATGGCAAAAATCAATGAATATTGTAAATGCACAAACAGTAATTTCTCCGCATTGCAAGGTGCAATTCTGAATTTTTTTGCTTTTTCCTGCTCCTCTTAGCATGATAAAGAAGATTCAAAGAGAGTGAGATGCCAGCTCCTTTCATTCAGTCAGTAGCTTCGATCATTTCTGGACGTTTTTCAATGGCAAAAATCAATGAATATTGTAAATGCACAAACAGTAATTTCTCCGCATTGCAAGGTGCAATTCTGAAATTTTTTGCTTTTTCCTGCTCCTCTTAGCATGATAAACAAGATTCAAAGAGAGTGAGATGCCAGCTCCTTTCATTCAGTCAGTAGCTTCAATCATTTCTGGACGTTTTTCAATGGCAAAAATCCATGAATATTGTAAATGCACAAACAGTAATTTCTCCGCATTGCAAGGTGCAATTCTGAAATTTTTTGCTTTTTCCTGCTCCTCTTAGCATGATAAAGAAGATTCAAAGAGAGTGAGATGCCAGCTCCTTTCATTCAGTCAGTAGCTTCAAACATTTCTGGTATATGAATAACATGATGTTTTTCAATGGCAAAAATCAATGAATATTGTAAATGCACAAACAGTAATTTCTCCGCATTGCAAGGTGCAAGTCTGAAATTTTTTGCTTTTTCCTGCTCCTCTTAGCATGATAAAGAAGATTCAAAGAGAGTGAGATGCCAGCTACTTTCATTCAGTCAGTAGCTTCAATCATTTCTGGACGTTTTTCAATGGTAAAAATCAATGAATATTGTAAATGCACAAACAGTAATTTCTCCACATTGCAAGGTGCAATTCTGAAATTTTTTGCTTTTTCCTGCTCCTCTTAGCATGATAAAGAAGATTCAAAGAGAGTGAGATGCCAGCTCCTTTCATTCAGTCAGTAGCTTCAATCATTTCTGGTATATGAATAACATGATGTTTTTCAATGGCAAAAATCAATGAATATTGTAAATGCACAAACAGTAATTTCTCCGCATTGCAAGGTGCAATTCTGAAATTTTTTGCTTTTTCCTGCTCCTCTTAGCATGATAAAGAAGATTCAAAGAGAGTGAGATGCCAGCTCCTTTCATTCAGTCAGTAGCTTCAATCATTTCTGGACGTTTTTCAATGGCAAAAATCAATGAATATTGTAAATGCACAAACAGTAATTTCTCCGCATTGCAAGGTGCAATTCTGAATTTTTTTGCTTTTTCCTGCTCCTCTTAGCATGATAAAGAAGATTCAAAGAGAGTGAGATGCCAGCTCCTTTCATTCAGTCAGTAGCTTCGATCATTTCTGGACGTTTTTCAATGGCAAAAATCAATGAATATTGTAAATGCACAAACAGTAATTTCTCCGCATTGCAAGGTGCAATTCTGAAATTTTTTGCTTTTTCCTGCTCCTCTTAGCATGATAAACAAGATTCAAAGAGAGTGAGATGCCAGCTCCTTTCATTCAGTCAGTAGCTTCAATCATTTCTGGACGTTTTTCAATGGCAAAAATCCATGAATATTGTAAATGCACAAACAGTAATTTCTCCGCATTGCAAGGTGCAATTCTGAAATTTTTTGCTTTTTCCTGCTCCTCTTAGCATGATAAAGAAGATTCAAAGAGAGTGAGATGCCAGCTCCTTTCATTCAGTCAGTAGCTTCAAACATTTCTGGTATATGAATAACATGATGTTTTTCAATGGCAAAAATCAATGAATATTGTAAATGCACAAACAGTAATTTCTCCGCATTGCAAGGTGCAAGTCTGAAATTTTTTGCTTTTTCCTGCTCCTCTTAGCATGATAAAGAAGATTCAAAGAGAGTGAGATGCCAGCTACTTTCATTCAGTCAGTAGCTTCAATCATTTCTGGACGTTTTTCAATGGTAAAAATCAATGAATATTGTAAATGCACAAACAGTAATTTCTCCACATTGCAAGGTGCAATTCTGAAATTTTTTGCTTTTTCCTGCTCCTCTTAGCATGATAAAGAAGATTCAAAGAGAGTGAGATGCCAGCTCCTTTCATTCAGTCAGTAGCTTCAATCATTTCTGGTATATGAATAACATGATGTTTTTCAATGGCAAAAATCAATGAATATTGTAAATGCACAAACAGTAATTTCTCCGCATTGCAAGGTGCAATTCTGAAATTTTTTGCTTTTTCCTGCTCCTCTTAGCATGATAAAGAAGATTCAAAGAGAGTGAGATGCCAGCTCCTTTCATTCAGTCAGTAGCTTCAATCATTTCTGGACGTTTTTCAATGGCAAAAATCAATGAATATTGTAAATGCACAAACAGTAATTTCTCCGCATTGCAAGGTGCAATTCTGAAATTTTTTGCTTTTTCCTGCTCCTCTTAGCATGATAAAGAAGATTCAAAGAGAGTGAGATGTCAGCTCCTTTCATTCAGTCAGTAGCTTCAAACATTTCTGGTATATGAATAACATGATGTTTTTCAATGGCAAAAATCAATGAATTTTGTAAATGCACAAACAGTAATTTCTCCGCATTGCAAGGTGCAATTCTGAAATTTTTTGCTTTTTCCTGCTCCTCTTAGCATGATAAAGAAGATTCAAAGAGAGTGAGATGCCAGTTCCTTTCATTCAGTCAGTAGCTTCAATCATTTCTGGACGTTTTTCAATGGCAAAAATCAATGAATATTGTAAATGCACAAACAGTAATTTCTCCGCATTGCAAGGTGCAATTCTGAAATTTTTTGCTTTTTCCTGCTCCTCTTAGCATGATAAAGAAGATTCAAAGAGAGTGAGATGCCAGCTCCTTTCATTCAGTCAGTAGCTTCAATCATTTCTGGTATATGAATAACATGATGTTTTTCAATGGCAAAAATCAATGAATATTGTAAATGCACAAACAGTAATTTCTCCGCATTGCAAGGTGCAATTCTGAAATTTTTTGCTTTTTCCTGCTCCTCTTAGCATGATAAAGAAGATTCAAAGAGAGTGAGATGCCAGCTCCTTTCATTCAGTCAGTAGCTTCAATCATTTCTGGACGTTTTTCAATGGCAAAAATCAATGAATATTGTAAATGCACAAACAGTAATTTCTCCGCATTGCAAGGTGCAATTCTGAAATTTTTTGCTTTTTCCTGCTCCTCTTAGCATGATAAAGAAGATTCAAAGAGAGTGAGATGCCAGCTCCTTTCATTCAGTCAGTAGCTTCAATCATTTCTGGACGTTTTTCAATGGCAAAAATCAATGAATATTGTAAATGCACAAACAGTAATTTCTCCGCATTGCAAGGTGCAATTCTGAAATTTTTTGCTTTTTCCTGCTCCTCTTAGCATGATAAAGAAGATTCAAAGAGAGTGAGATGTCAGCTCCTTTCATTCAGTCAGTAGCTTCAAACATTTCTGGTATATGAATAACATGATGTTTTTCAATGGCAAAAATCAATGAATTTTGTAAATGCACAAACAGTAATTTCTCCGCATTGCAAGGTGCAATTCTGAAATTTTTTGCTTTTTCCTGCTCCTCTTAGCATGATAAAGAAGATTCAAAGAGAGTGAGATGCCAGTTCCTTTCATTCAGTCAGTAGCTTCAATCATTTCTGGACGTTTTTCAATGGCAAAAATCAATGAATATTGTAAATGCACAAACAGTAATTTCTCCGCATTGCAAGGTGCAATTCTGAAATTTTTTGCTTTTTCCTGCTCCTCTTAGCATGATAAAGAAGATTCAAAGAGAGTGAGATGCCAGCTCCTTTCATTCAGTCAGTAGCTTCAATCATTTCTGGTATATGAATAACATGATGTTTTTCAATGGCAAAAATCAATGAATATTGTAAATGCACAAACAGTAATTTCTCCGCATTGCAAGGTGCAATTCTGAAATTTTTTGCTTTTTCCTGCTCCTCTTAGCATGATAAAGAAGATTCAAAGAGAGTGAGATGCCAGCTCCTTTCATTCAGTCAGTAGCTTCAATCATTTCTGGACGTTTTTCAATGGCAAAAATCAATGAATATTGTAAATGCACAAACAGTAATTTCTCCGCATTGCAAGGTGCAATTCTGAAATTTTTTGCTTTTTCCTGCTCCTCTTAGCATGATAAACAAGATTCAAAGAGAGTGAGATGCCAGTTCCTTTCATTCAGTCAGTAGCTTCAATCATTTCTGGACGTTTTTCAATGGCAAAAATCAATGAATATTGTAAATGCACAAACAGTAATTTCTCCGCATTGCAAGGTGCAATTCTGAAATTTTTTGCTTTTTCCTGCTCCTCTTAGCATGATAAAGAAGATTCAAAGAGAGTGAGATGCCAGCTCCTTTCATTCAGTCAGTAGCTTCAATCATTTCTGGTATATGAATAACATGATGTTTTTCAATGGCAAAAATCAATGAATATTGTAAATGCACAAACAGTAATTTCTCCGCATTGCAAGGTGCAATTCTGAAATTTTTGCTTTTTCCTGCTCCTCTTAGCATGATAAAGAAGATTCAAAGAGAGTGAGATGCCAGCTCCTTTCATTCAGTCAGTAGCTTCAATCATTTCTGGTTATGGAATAACATGAATGTTTTTCAATGGCAAAAATCAATGAATATTGTAAATGCACAAACAGTAATTTCTCCGCATTGCAAGGTGCAATTCTGAAATTTTTTGCTTTTTCCTGCTCCTCTTAGCATGATAAACAAGATTCAAAGAGAGTGAGATGCCAGCTCCTTTCATTCAGTCAGTAGCTTCAATCATTTCTGGACGTTTTTCAATGGCAAAAATCAATGAATATTGTAAATGCACAAACAGTAATTTCTCCGCATTGCAAGGTGCAATTCTGAAATTTTTTGCTTTTTCCTGCTCCTCTTAGCATGATAAAGAAGATTCAAAGAGAGTGAGATGCCAGCTCCTTTCATTCAGTCAGTAGCTTCAAACATTTCTGGTATATGAATAACATGATGTTTTTCAATGGCAAAAATCAATGAATATTGTAAATGCACAAACAGTAATTTCTCCGCATTGCAAGGTGCAAGTCTGAAATTTTTTGCTTTTTCCTGCTCCTCTTAGCATGATAAAGAAGATTCAAAGAGAGTGAGATGCCAGCTACTTTCATTCAGTCAGTAGCTTCAATCATTTCTGGACGTTTTTCAATGGTAAAAATCAATGAATATTGTAAATGCACAAACAGTAATTTCTCCACATTGCAAGGTGCAATTCTGAAATTTTTTGCTTTTTCCTGCTCCTCTTAGCATGATAAAGAAGATTCAAAGAGAGTGAGATGCCAGCTCCTTTCATTCAGTCAGTAGCTTCAAACATTTCTGGTATATGAATAACATGATGTTTTTCAATGGCAAAAATCAATGAATATTGTAAATGCACAAACAGTAATTTCTCCGCATTGCAAGGTGCAATTCTGAAATTTTTTGCTTTTTCCTGCTCCTCTTAGCATGATAAAGAAGATTCAAAGAGAGTGAGATGCCAGCTACTTTCATTCAGTCAGTAGCTTCAATCATTTCTGGACGTTTTTCAATGGCAAAAATCAATGAATATTGTAAATGCACAAACAGTAATTTCTCCACATTGCAAGGTGCAATTCTGAAATTTTTTGCTTTTTCCTGCTCCTCTTAGCATGATAAAGAAGATTCAAAGAGAGTGAGATGCCAGCTCCTTTCATTCAGTCAGTAGCTTCAAACATTTCTGGTATATGAATAACATGATGTTTTTCAATGGCAAAAATCAATGAATATTGTAAATGCACAAACAGTAATTTCTCCGCATTGCAAGGTGCAATTCTGAAATTTTTTGCTTTTTCCTGCTCCTCTTAGCATGATAAAGAAGATTCAAAGAGAGTGAGATGCCAGCTCCTTTCATTCAGTCAGTAGCTTCAATCATTTCTGACGTTTTTCAATGGCAAAAATCAATGAATATTGTAAATGCACAAACAGTAATTTCTCCGCATTGCAAGGTGCAATTCTGAAATTTTTTGCTTTTTCCTGCTCCTCTTAGCATGATAAAGAAGATTCAAAGAGAGTGAGATGCCAGCTCCTTTCATTCAGTCAGTAGCTTCAATCATTTCTGGACGTTTTTCAATGGCAAAAATCAATGAATATTGTAAATGCACAAACAGTAATTTCTCCGCATTGCAAGGTGCAATTCTGAAATTTTTTGCTTTTTCCTGCTCCTCTTAGCATGATAAAGAAGATTCAAAGAGAGTGAGATGTCAGCTCCTTTCATTCAGTCAGTAGCTTCAAACATTTCTGGTATATGAATAACATGATGTTTTTCAATGGCAAAAATCAATGAATTTTGTAAATGCACAAACAGTAATTTCTCCGCATTGCAAGGTGCAATTCTGAAATTTTTTGCTTTTTCCTGCTCCTCTTAGCATGATAAAGAAGATTCAAAGAGAGTGAGATGCCAGTTCCTTTCATTCAGTCAGTAGCTTCAATCATTTCTGGACGTTTTTCAATGGCAAAAATCAATGAATATTGTAAATGCACAAACAGTAATTTCTCCGCATTGCAAGGTGCAATTCTGAAATTTTTTGCTTTTTCCTGCTCCTCTTAGCATGATAAAGAAGATTCAAAGAGAGTGAGATGCCAGCTCCTTTCATTCAGTCAGTAGCTTCAATCATTTCTGGTATATGAATAACATGATGTTTTTCAATGGCAAAAATCAATGAATATTGTAAATGCACAAACAGTAATTTCTCCGCATTGCAAGGTGCAATTCTGAAATTTTTTGCTTTTTCCTGCTCCTCTTAGCATGATAAAGAAGATTCAAAGAGAGTGAGATGCCAGCTCCTTTCATTCAGTCAGTAGCTTCAATCATTTCTGGACGTTTTTCAATGGCAAAAATCAATGAATATTGTAAATGCACAAACAGTAATTTCTCCGCATTGCAAGGTGCAATTCTGAAATTTTTTGCTTTTTCCTGCTCCTCTTAGCATGATAAACAAGATTCAAAGAGAGTGAGATGCCAGCTCCTTTCATTCAGTCAGTAGCTTCAATCATTTCTGGACGTTTTTCAATGGCAAAAATCAATGAATATTGTAAATGCACAAACAGTAATTTCTCCGCATTGCAAGGTGCAATTCTGAAATTTTTTGCTTTTTCCTGCTCCTCTTAGCATGATAAAGAAGATTCAAAGAGAGTGAGATGCCAGCTCCTTTCATTCAGTCAGTAGCTTCAAACATTTCTGGTATATGAATAACATGATGTTTTTCAATGGCAAAAATCAATGAATATTGTAAATGCACAAACAGTAATTTCTCCGCATTGCAAGGTGCAAGTCTGAAATTTTTTGCTTTTTCCTGCTCCTCTTAGCATGATAAAGAAGATTCAAAGAGAGTGAGATGCCAGCTACTTTCATTCAGTCAGTAGCTTCAATCATTTCTGGACGTTTTTCAATGGTAAAAATCAATGAATATTGTAAATGCACAAACAGTAATTTCTCCACATTGCAAGGTGCAATTCTGAAATTTTTTGCTTTTTCCTGCTCCTCTTAGCATGATAAAGAAGATTCAAAGAGAGTGAGATGCCAGCTCCTTTCATTCAGTCAGTAGCTTCAAACATTTCTGGTATATGAATAACATGATGTTTTTCAATGGCAAAAATCAATGAATATTGTAAATGCACAAACAGTAATTTCTCTGCATTGCAAGGTGCAATTCTGAAATTTTTTGCTTTTTCCTGCTCCTCTTAGCATGATAAAGAAGATTCAAAGAGAGTGAGATGCCAGCTCCTTTCATTCAGTCAGTAGCTTCAATCATTTCTGGTATATGAATAACATGATGTTTTTCAATGGCAAAATCAATGAATATTGTAAATGCACAAACAGTAATTTCTCCGCATTGCAAGGTGCAATTCTGAAATTTTTTGCTTTTTCCTGCTCCTCTTAGCATGATAAAGAAGATCAAAGAGAGTGAGATGCCAGCTCCTTTCATTCAGTCAGTAGCTTCAATCATTTCTGGACGTTTTTCAATGGCAAAAATCAATGAATATTGTAAATGCACAAACAGTAATTTCTCCGCATTGCAAGGTGCAATTCTGAAATTTTTTGCTTTTTCCTGCTCCTCTTAGCATGATAAACAAGATTCAAAGAGAGTGAGATGCCAGCTCCTTTCATTCAGTCAGTAGCTTCAATCATTTCTGGACGTTTTTCAATGGCAAAAATCAATGAATATTGTAAATGCACAAACAGTAATTTCTCCGCATTGCAAGGTGCAATTCTGAAATTTTTTGCTTTTTCCTGCTCCTCTTAGCATGATAAAGAAGATTCAAAGAGAGTGAGATGCCAGCTCCTTTCATTCAGTCAGTAGCTTCAAACATTTCTGGTATATGAATAACATGATGTTTTTCAATGGCAAAAATCAATGAATATTGTAAATGCACAAACAGTAATTTCTCCGCATTGCAAGGTGCAAGTCTGAAATTTTTTGCTTTTTCCTGCTCCTCTTAGCATGATAAAGAAGATTCAAAGAGAGTGAGATGCCAGCTACTTTCATTCAGTCAGTAGCTTCAATCATTTCTGGACGTTTTTCAATGGTAAAAATCAATGAATATTGTAAATGCACAAACAGTAATTTCTCCACATTGCAAGGTGCAATTCTGAAATTTTTTGCTTTTTCCTGCTCCTCTTAGCATGATAAAGAAGATTCAAAGAGAGTGAGATGCCAGCTCCTTTCATTCAGTCAGTAGCTTCAAACATTTCTGGTATATGAATAACATGATGTTTTTCAATGGCAAAAATCAATGAATATTGTAAATGCACAAACAGTAATTTCTCTGCATTGCAAGGTGCAATTCTGAAATTTTTTGCTTTTTCCTGCTCCTCTTAGCATGATAAAGAAGATTCAAAGAGAGTGAGATGCCAGCTACTTTCATTCAGTCAGTAGCTTCAATCATTTCTGGACGTTTTTCAATGGTAAAAATCAATGAATATTGTAAATGCACAAACAGTAATTTCTCCACATTGCAAGGTGCAATTCTGAAATTTTTTGCTTTTTCCTGCTCCTCTTAGCATGATAAAGAAGATTCAAAGAGAGTGAGATGCCAGCTCCTTTCATTCAGTCAGTAGCTTCAATCATTTCTGGTATATGAATAACATGATGTTTTTCAATGGCAAAAATCAATGAATATTGTAAATGCACAAACAGTAATTTCTCCGCATTGCAAGGTGCAATTCTGAAATTTTTTGCTTTTTCCTGCTCCTCTTAGCATGATAAAGAAGATTCAAAGAGAGTGAGATGCCAGCTCCTTTCATTCAGTCAGTAGCTTCAATCATTTCTGGACGTTTTTCAATGGCAAAAATCAATGAATATTGTAAATGCACAAACAGTAATTTCTCCGCATTGCAAGGTGCAATTCTGAAATTTTTTGCTTTTTCCTGCTCCTCTTAGCATGATAAAGAAGATTCAAAGAGAGTGAGATGCCAGCTCCTTTCATTCAGTCAGTAGCTTCAATCATTTCTGGACGTTTTTCAATGGCAAAAATCAATGAATATTGTAAATGCACAAACAGTAATTTCTCCGCATTGCAAGGTGCAATTCTGAAATTTTTTGCTTTTTCCTGCTCCTCTTAGCATGATAAAGAAGATTCAAAGAGAGTGAGATGTCAGCTCCTTTCATTCAGTCAGTAGCTTCAAACATTTCTGGTATATGAATAACATGATGTTTTTCAATGGCAAAAATCAATGAATTTTGTAAATGCACAAACAGTAATTTCTCCGCATTGCAAGGTGCAATTCTGAAATTTTTTGCTTTTTCCTGCTCCTCTTAGCATGATAAAGAAGATTCAAAGAGAGTGAGATGCCAGTTCCTTTCATTCAGTCAGTAGCTTCAATCATTTCTGGACGTTTTTCAATGGCAAAAATCAATGAATATTGTAAATGCACAAACAGTAATTTCTCCGCATTGCAAGGTGCAATTCTGAAATTTTTTGCTTTTTCCTGCTCCTCTTAGCATGATAAAGAAGATTCAAAGAGAGTGAGATGCCAGCTCCTTTCATTCAGTCAGTAGCTTCAATCATTTCTGGTATATGAATAACATGATGTT
>NW_027368889.1:0-46555 GCF_046119375.1 Phyllobates terribilis | reverse complement strand
TCTTCTTTATCATGCTAGGATTAGCAGGAAAAAGCAAAAAATTTCAGAATTGCACCTTGCAATGTGGAGATATTACTGTTTGTGCATTTACAATATTCATTGATTTTTGACATTGAAAAACATGTTTTTCATATACCAGAAATGTTTGAAGCTACTGACTGAATGAAAGGAGCTGGCATCTCACTCTCTTTGAATCTTCTTTATCATGCTAGGATTAACAGGAAAAAGCTAAAAATTTCAGGAATTGCACCGTGCAATGTGGAGATATTACTGTTTGTGCATTTACAATATTCATTGTTTTTTGCCATTGAAAAACATGTTTTTCATATACCAGAAATGTTTGAAGCTACTGACTGAATGAAAGGAGCTGGCATCTCACTCTCTTTGAATCTTCTTTATCATGCTAGGATTAGCAGGAAAAAGCAAAAAATTTCAGAATTGCACCTTGCAATGTGGAGATATTACTGTTTGTGCATTTACAATATTCATTGATTTTTGCCATTGAAAAACATGTTTTTCATATACCAGAAATGTTTGAAGCTACTGACTGAATGAAAGGAGCTGGCATCTCACTCTCTTTGAATCTTCTTTATCATGCTAGGATTAACAGGAAAAAGCAAAAAATTTCAGAATTGCACCTTGCAATGTGGAGATATTACTGTTTGTGCATTTACAATATTCATTGATTTTTGCCATTGAAAAACATGTTTTTCATATACCAGAAATGTTTGAAGCTACTGACTGAATGAAAGGAGCTGGCATCTCACTCTCTTTGAATCTTCTTTATCATGCTAGGATTAACAGGAAAAAGCTAAAAATTTCAGAATTGCACCGTGCAATGTGGAGATATTACTGTTTGTGCATTTACAATATTCATTGTTTTTTGCCATTGAAAAACATGTTTTTCATATACCAGAAATGTTTGAAGCTACTGACTGAATGAAAGGAGCTGGCATCTCACTCTCTTTGAATCTTCTTTATCATGCTAGGATTAGCAGGAAAAAGCAAAAAATTTCAGAATTGCACCTTGCAATGTGGAGATATTACTGTTTGTGCATTTACAATATTCATTGATTTTTGCCATTGAAAAACATGTTTTTCATATACCAGAAATGTTTGAAGCTACTGACTGAATGAAAGGAGCTGGCATCTCACTCTCTTTGAATCTTCTTTATCATGCTAGGATTAACAGGAAAAAGCTAAAAATTTCAGAATTGCACCGTGCAATGTGGAGATATTACTGTTTTTGTGCATTTACAATATTCATTGATTTTTGCCATTGAAAAACATGTTTTTCATATACCAGAAATGTTTGAAGCTACTGACTGAATGAAAGGAGCTGGCATCTCACTCTCTTTGAATCTTCTTTATCATGCTAGGATTAGCAGGAAAAAGCAAAAAATTTCAGAATTGCACCTTGCAATGTGGAGATATTACTGTTTGTGCATTTACAATATTCATTGATTTTTGACATTGAAAAACATGTTTTTCATATACCAGAAATGTTTGAAGCTACTGACTGAATGAAAGGAGCTGGCATCTCACTCTCTTTGAATCTTCTTTATCATGCTAGGATTAACAGGAAAAAGCTAAAAATTTCAGAATTGCACCGTGCAATGTGGAGATATTACTGTTTGTGCATTTACAATATTCATTGATTTTTGCCATTGAAAAACATGTTTTTCATATACCAGAAATGTTTGAAGCTACTGACTGAATGAAAGGAGCTGGCATCTCACTCTCTTTGAATCTTCTTTATCATGCTAGGATTAGCAGGAAAAAGCAAAAAACTTCAGAATTGCACCTTGCAATGTGGAGATATTACTGTTTGTGCATTTACAATATTCATTGATTTTTGCCATTGAAAAACATGTTTTTCATATACCAGAAATGTTTGAAGCTACTGACTGAATGAAAGGAGCTGGCATCTCACTCTCTTTGAATCTTCTTTATCATGCTAGGATTAACAGGAAAAAGCAAAAAATTTCAGAATTGCACCTTGCAATGTGGAGATATTACTGTTTGTGCATTTACAATATTCATTGATTTTTGCCATTGAAAAACATGTTTTTCATATACCAGAAATGTTTGAAGCTACTGACTGAATGAAAGGAGCTGGCATCTCACTCTCTTTGAATCTTCTTTATCATGCTAGGATTAGCAGGAAAAAGCAAAAATTTCAGAATTGCACCTTGCAATGTGGAGATATTACTGTTTGTGCATTTACAATATTCATTGATTTTTGCCATTGAAAAACATGTTTTTCATATACCAGAAATGTTTGAAGCTACTGACTGAATGAAAGGAGCTGGCATCTCACTCTCTTTGAATCTTCTTTATCATGCTAGGATTAACAGGAAAAAGCTAAAAATTTCAGAATTGCACCGTGCAATGTGGAGATATTACTGTTTGTGCATTTACAATATTCATTGTTTTTTGCCATTGAAAAACATGTTTTTCATATACCAGAAATGTTTGAAGCTACTGACTGAATGAAAGGAGCTGGCATCTCACTCTCTTTGAATCTTCTTTATCATGCTAGGATTAGCAGGAAAAAGCAAAAAATTTCAGAATTGCACCTTGCAATGTGGAGATATTACTGTTTGTGCATTTACAATATTCATTGATTTTTGCCATTGAAAAACATGTTTTTCATATACCAGAAATGTTTGAAGCTACTGACTGAATGAAAGGAGCTGGCATCTCACTCTCTTTGAATCTTCTTTATCATGCTAGGATTAACAGGAAAAAGCTAAAAATTTCAGAATTGCACCGTGCAATGTGGAGATATTACTGTTTGTGCATTTACAATATTCATTGATTTTTGCCATTGAAAAACATGTTTTTCATATACCAGAAATGTTTGAAGCTACTGACTGAATGAAAGGAGCTGGCATCTCACTCTCTTTGAATCTTCTTTATCATGCTAGGATTAGCAGGAAAAAGCAAAAAATTTCAGAATTGCACCTTGCAATGTGGAGATATTACTGTTTGTGCATTTACAATATTCATTGATTTTTGACATTGAAAAACATGTTTTTCATATACCAGAAATGTTTGAAGCTACTGACTGAATGAAAGGAGCTGGCATCTCACTCTCTTTGAATCTTCTTTATCATGCTAGGATTAGCAGGAAAAAGCAAAAAATTTCAGAATTGCACCTTGCAATGTGGAGATATTACTGTTTGTGCATTTACAATATTCATTGATTTTTGACATTGAAAAACATGTTTTTCATATACCAGAAATGTTTGAAGCTACTGACTGAATGAAAGGAGCTGGCATCTCACTCTCTTTGAATCTTCTTTATCATGCTAGGATTAACAGGAAAAAGCTAAAAATTTCAGAATTGCACCGTGCAATGTGGAGATATTACTGTTTGTGCATTTACAATATTCATTGTTTTTTGCCATTGAAAAACATGTTTTTCATATACCAGAAATGTTTGAAGCTACTGACTGAATGAAAGGAGCTGGCATCTCACTCTCTTTGAATCTTCTTTATCATGCTAGGATTAGCAGGAAAAAGCAAAAAATTTCAGAATTGCACCTTGCAATGTGGAGATATTACTGTTTGTGCATTTACAATATTCATTGATTTTTGCCATTGAAAAACATGTTTTTCATATACCAGAAATGTTTGAAGCTACTGACTGAATGAAAGGAGCTGGCATCTCACTCTCTTTGAATCTTCTTTATCATGCTAGGATTAACAGGAAAAAGCAAAAAATTTCAGAATTGCACCTTGCAATGTGGAGATATTACTGTTTGTGCATTTACAATATTCATTGATTTTTGCCATTGAAAAACATGTTTTTCATATACCAGAAATGTTTGAAGCTACTGACTGAATGAAAGGAGCTGGCATCTCACTCTCTTTGAATCTTCTTTATCATGCTAGGATTAACAGGAAAAAGCTAAAAATTTCAGAATTGCACCGTGCAATGTGGAGATATTACTGTTTGTGCATTTACAATATTCATTGTTTTTTGCCATTGAAAAACATGTTTTTCATATACCAGAAATGTTTGAAGCTACTGACTGAATGAAAGGAGCTGGCATCTCACTCTCTTTGAATCTTCTTTATCATGCTAGGATTAGCAGGAAAAAGCAAAAAATTTCAGAATTGCACCTTGCAATGTGGAGATATTACTGTTTGTGCATTTACAATATTCATTGATTTTTGCCATTGAAAAACATGTTTTTCATATACCAGAAATGTTTGAAGCTACTGACTGAATGAAAGGAGCTGGCATCTCACTCTCTTTGAATCTTCTTTATCATGCTAGGATTAACAGGAAAAAGCTAAAAATTTCAGAATTGCACCGTGCAATGTGGAGATATTACTGTTTGTGCATTTACAATATTCATTGATTTTTGCCATTGAAAAACATGTTTTTCATATACCAGAAATGTTTGAAGCTACTGACTGAATGAAAGGAGCTGGCATCTCACTCTCTTTGAATCTTCTTTATCATGCTAGGATTAGCAGGAAAAAGCAAAAAATTTCAGAATTGCACCCTTGCAATGTGGAGATATTACTGTTTGTGCATTTACAATATTCATTGATTTTTGACATTGAAAAACATGTTTTTCATATACCAGAAATGTTTGAAGCTACTGACTGAATGAAAGGAGCTGGCATCTCACTCTCTTTGAATCTTCTTTATCATGCTAGGATTAGCAGGAAAAAGCAAAAAATTTCAGAATTGCACCTTGCAATGTGGAGATATTACTGTTTGTGCATTTACAATATTCATTGATTTTTGACATTGAAAAACATGTTTTTCATATACCAGAAATGTTTGAAGCTACTGACTGAATGAAAGGAGCTGGCATCTCACTCTCTTTGAATCTTCTTTATCATGCTAGGATTAACAGGAAAAAGCTAAAAATTTCAGAATTGCACCGTGCAATGTGGAGATATTACTGTTTGTGCATTTACAATATTCATTGTTTTTTGCCATTGAAAAACATGTTTTTCATATACCAGAAATGTTTGAAGCTACTGACTGAATGAAAGGAGCTGGCATCTCACTCTCTTTGAATCTTCTTTATCATGCTAGGATTAGCAGGAAAAAGCAAAAAATTTCAGAATTGCACCTTGCAATGTGGAGATATTACTGTTTTTGCATTTACAATATTCATTGATTTTTGCCATTGAAAAACATGTTTTTCATATACCAGAAATGTTTGAAGCTACTGACTGAATGAAAGGAGCTGGCATCTCACTCTCTTTGAATCTTCTTTATCATGCTAGGATTAACAGGAAAAAGCTAAAAATTTCAGAATTGCACCGTGCAATGTGGAGATATTACTGTTTTTGTGCATTTACAATATTCATTGATTTTTGCCATTGAAAAACATGTTTTTCATATACCAGAAATGTTTGAAGCTACTGACTGAATGAAAGGAGCTGGCATCTCACTCTCTTTGAATCTTCTTTATCATGCTAGGATTAGCAGGAAAAAGCAAAAAATTTCAGAATTGCACCTTGCAATGTGGAGATATTACTGTTTGTGCATTTACAATATTCATTGATTTTTGACATTGAAAAACATGTTTTTCATATACCAGAAATGTTTGAAGCTACTGACTGAATGAAAGGAGCTGGCATCTCACTCTCTTTGAATCTTCTTTATCATGCTAGGATTAACAGGAAAAAGCTAAAAATTTCAGAATTGCACCGTGCAATGTGGAGATATTACTGTTTGTGCATTTACAATATTCATTGATTTTTGCCATTGAAAAACATGTTTTTCATATACCAGAAATGTTTGAAGCTACTGACTGAATGAAAGGAGCTGGCATCTCACTCTCTTTGAATCTTCTTTATCATGCTAGGATTAGCAGGAAAAAGCAAAAAATTTCAGAATTGCACCTTGCAATGTGGAGATATTACTGTTTGTGCATTTACAATATTCATTGATTTTTGCCATTGAAAAACATGTTTTTCATATACCAGAAATGTTTGAAGCTACTGACTGAATGAAAGGAGCTGGCATCTCACTCTCTTTGAATCTTCTTTATCATGCTAGGATTAACAGGAAAAAGCAAAAAATTTCAGAATTGCACCTTGCAATGTGGAGATATTACTGTTTGTGCATTTACAATATTCATTGATTTTTGCCATTGAAAAACATGTTTTTCATATACCAGAAATGTTTGAAGCTACTGACTGAATGAAAGGAGCTGGCATCTCACTCTCTTTGAATCTTCTTTATCATGCTAGGATTAGCAGGAAAAAGCAAAAAATTTCAGAATTGCACCTTGCAATGTGGAGATATTACTGTTTGTGCATTTACAATATTCATTGATTTTTGCCATTGAAAAACATGTTTTTCATATACCAGAAATGTTTGAAGCTACTGACTGAATGAAAGGAGCTGGCATCTCACTCTCTTTGAATCTTCTTTATCATGCTAGGATTAGCAGGAAAAAGCAAAAAATTTCAGAATTGCACCTTGCAATGTGGAGATATTACTGTTTGTGCATTTACAATATTCATTGATTTTTGCCATTGAAAAACATGTTTTTCATATACCAGAAATGTTTGAAGCTACTGACTGAATGAAAGGAGCTGGCATCTCACTCTCTTTGAATCTTCTTTATCATGCTAGGATTAGCAGGAAAAAGCAAAAAATTTCAGAATTGCACCTTGCAATGTGGAGATATTACTGTTTGTGCATTTACAATATTCATTGATTTTTGCCATTGAAAAACATGTTTTTCATATACCAGAAATGTTTGAAGCTACTGACTGAATGAAAGGAGCTGGCATCTCACTCTCTTTGAATCTTCTTTATCATGCTAGGATTAACAGGAAAAAGCTAAAAATTTCAGAATTGCACCGTGCAATGTGGAGATATTACTGTTTGTGCATTTACAATATTCATTGATTTTGCCATTGAAAAACATGTTTTTCATATACCAGAAATGTTTGAAGCT
The DNA here is from genome assembly GCF_046119375.1 of Phyllobates terribilis. NCBI lineage: Eukaryota > Metazoa > Chordata > Amphibia > Anura > Dendrobatidae > Phyllobates > Phyllobates terribilis. The sequence continues at coordinate 39,608 of NW_027368889.1, read as the reverse complement.
ACTGACTGAATGAAAGGAGCTGGCATCTCACTCTCTTTGAATCTTCTTTATCATGCTAGGATTAGCAGGAAAAAGCAAAAAATTTCAGAATTGCACCTTGCAATGTGGAGATATTACTGTTTGTGCATTTACAATATTCATTGATTTTTGACATTGAAAAACATGTTTTTCATATACCAGAAATGTTTGAAGCTACTGACTGAATGAAAGGAGCTGGCATCTCACTCTCTTTGAATCTTCTTTATCATGCTAGGATTAGCAGGAAAAAGCAAAAAATTTCAGAATTGCACCTTGCAATGTGGAGATATTACTGTTTGTGCATTTACAATATTCATTGATTTTTGACATTGAAAAACATGTTTTTCATATACCAGAAATGTTTGAAGCTACTGACTGAATGAAAGGAGCTGGCATCTCACTCTCTTTGAATCTTCTTTATCATGCTAGGATTAACAGGAAAAAGCTAAAAATTTCAGAATTGCACCGTGCAATGTGGAGATATTACTGTTTGTGCATTTACAATATTCATTGTTTTTTGCCATTGAAAAACATGTTTTTCATATACCAGAAATGTTTGAAGCTACTGACTGAATGAAAGGAGCTGGCATCTCACTCTCTTTGAATCTTCTTTATCATGCTAGGATTAGCAGGAAAAAGCAAAAAATTTCAGAATTGCACCTTGCAATGTGGAGATATTACTGTTTGTGCATTTACAATATTCATTGATTTTTGCCATTGAAAAACATGTTTTTCATATACCAGAAATGTTTGAAGCTACTGACTGAATGAAAGGAGCTGGCATCTCACTCTCTTTGAATCTTCTTTATCATGCTAGGATTAACAGGAAAAAGCTAAAAATTTCAGAATTGCACCGTGCAATGTGGAGATATTACTGTTTGTGCATTTACAATATTCATTGATTTTTGCCATTGAAAAACATGTTTTTCATATACCAGAAATGTTTGAAGCTACTGACTGAATGAAAGGAGCTGGCATCTCACTCTCTTTGAATCTTCTTTATCATGCTAGGATTAGCAGGAAAAAGCAAAAAATTTCAGAATTGCACCTTGCAATGTGGAGATATTACTGTTTGTGCATTTACAATATTCATTGATTTTTGACATTGAAAAACATGTTTTTCATATACCAGAAATGTTTGAAGCTACTGACTGAATGAAAGGAGCTGGCATCTCACTCTCTTTGAATCTTCTTTATCATGCTAGGATTAACAGGAAAAAGCTAAAAATTTCAGAATTGCACCGTGCAATGTGGAGATATTACTGTTTGTGCATTTACAATATTCATTGATTTTTGCCATTGAAAAACATGTTTTTCATATACCAGAAATGTTTGAAGCTACTGACTGAATGAAAGGAGCTGGCATCTCACTCTCTTTGAATCTTCTTTATCATGCTAGGATTAGCAGGAAAAAGCAAAAAATTTCAGAATTGCACCTTGCAATGTGGAGATATTACTGTTTGTGCATTTACAATATTCATTGATTTTTGCCATTGAAAAACATGTTTTTCATATACCAGAAATGTTTGAAGCTACTGACTGAATGAAAGGAGCTGGCATCTCACTCTCTTTGAATCTTCTTTATCATGCTAGGATTAACAGGAAAAAGCAAAAAATTTCAGAATTGCACCTTGCAATGTGGAGATATTACTGTTTGTGCATTTACAATATTCATTGATTTTTGCCATTGAAAAACATGTTTTTCATATACCAGAAATGTTTGAAGCTACTGACTGAATGAAAGGAGCTGGCATCTCACTCTATTTGAATCTTCTTTATCATGCTAGGATTAGCAGGAAAAAGCAAAAAATTTCAGAATTGCACCTTGCAATGTGGAGATATTACTGTTTGTGCATTTACAATATTCATTGATTTTTGCCATTGAAAAACATGTTTTTCATATACCAGAAATGTTTGAAGCTACTGACTGAATGAAAGGAGCTGGCATCTCACTCTCTTTGAATCTTCTTTATCATGCTAGGATTAGCAGGAAAAAGCAAAAAATTTCAGAATTGCACCTTGCAATGTGGAGATATTACTGTTTGTGCATTTACAATATTCATTGATTTTTGCCATTGAAAAACATGTTTTTCATATACCAGAAATGTTTGAAGCTACTGACTGAATGAAAGGGAGCTGGCATCTCACTCTCTTTGAATCTTCTTTATCATGCTAGGATTAACAGGAAAAAGCTAAAAATTTCAGAATTGCACCGTGCAATGTGGAGATATTACTGTTTGTGCATTTACAATATTCATTGATTTTTGCCATTGAAAAACATGTTTTTCATATACCAGAAATGTTTGAAGCTACTGACTGAATGAAAGGAGCTGGCATCTCACTCTCTTTGAATCTTCTTTATCATGCTAGGATTAGCAGGAAAAAGCAAAAAATTTCAGAATTGCACCTTGCAATGTGGAGATATTACTGTTTGTGCATTTACAATATTCATTGATTTTTGCCATTGAAAAACATGTTTTTCATATACCAGAAATGTTTGAAGCTACTGACTGAATGAAAGGAGCTGGCATCTCACTCTCTTTGAATCTTCTTTATCATGCTAGGATTAACAGGAAAAAGCAAAAATTTCAGAATTGCACCTTGCAATGTGGAGATATTACTGTTTGTGCATTTACAATATTCATTGATTTTTGCCATTGAAAAACATGTTTTTCATATACCAGAAATGTTTGAAGCTACTGACTGAATGAAAGGAGCTGGCATCTCACTCTCTTTGAATCTTCTTTATCATGCTAGGATTAACAGGAAAAAGCTAAAAATTTCAGAATTGCACCGTGCAATGTGGAGATATTACTGTTTGTGCATTTACAATATTCATTGTTTTTTGCCATTGAAAAACATGTTTTTCATATACCAGAAATGTTTGAAGCTACTGACTGAATGAAAGGAGCTGGCATCTCACTCTCTTTGAATCTTCTTTATCATGCTAGGATTAGCAGGAAAAAGCAAAAAATTTCAGAATTGCACCTTGCAATGTGGAGATATTACTGTTTGTGCATTTACAATATTCATTGATTTTTGCCATTGAAAAACATGTTTTTCATATACCAGAAATGTTTGAAGCTACTGACTGAATGAAAGGAGCTGGCATCTCACTCTCTTTGAATCTTCTTTATCATGCTAGGATTAGCAGGAAAAAGCAAAAAATTTCAGAATTGCACCTTGCAATGTGGAGATATTACTGTTTGTGCATTTACAATATTCATTGATTTTTGCCATTGAAAAACATGTTTTTCATATACCAGAAATGTTTGAAGCTACTGACTGAATGAAAGGAGCTGGCATCTCACTCTCTTTGAATCTTCTTTATCATGCTAGGATTAGCAGGAAAAAGCAAAAAATTTCAGAATTGCACCTTGCAATGTGGAGATATTACTGTTTGTGCATTTACAATATTCATTGATTTTTGCCATTGAAAAACATGTTTTTCATATACCAGAAATGTTTGAAGCTACTGACTGAATGAAAGGAGCTGGCATCTCACTCTCTTTGAATCTTCTTTATCATGCTAGGATTAGCAGGAAAAAGCAAAAAATTTCAGAATTGCACCTTGCAATGTGGAGATATTACTGTTTGTGCATTTACAATATTCATTGATTTTTGCCATTGAAAAACATGTTTTTCATATACCAGAAATGTTTGAAGCTACTGACTGAATGAAAGGAGCTGGCATCTCACTCTCTTTGAATCTTCTTTATCATGCTAGGATTAACAGGAAAAAGCAAAAAATTTCAGAATTGCACCTTGCAATGTGGAGATATTACTGTTTGTGCATTTACAATATTCATTGATTTTTGCCATTGAAAAACATGTTTTTCATATACCAGAAATGTTTGAAGCTACTGACTGAATGAAAGGAGCTGGCATCTCACTCTCTTTGAATCTTCTTTATCATGCTAGGATTAACAGGAAAAAGCTAAAAATTTCAGAATTGCACCGTGCAATGTGGAGATATTACTGTTTGTGCATTTACAATATTCATTGTTTTTTGCCATTGAAAAACATGTTTTTCATATACCAGAAATGTTTGAAGCTACTGACTGAATGAAAGGAGCTGGCATCTCACTCTCTTTGAATCTTCTTTATCATGCTAGGATTAGCAGGAAAAAGCAAAAAATTTCAGAATTGCACCTTGCAATGTGGAGATATTACTGTTTGTGCATTTACAATATTCATTGATTTTTGCCATTGAAAAACATGTTTTTCATATACCAGAAATGTTTGAAGCTACTGACTGAATGAAAGGAGCTGGCATCTCACTCTCTTTGAATCTTCTTTATCATGCTAGGATTAACAGGAAAAAGCTAAAAATTTCAGAATTGCACCGTGCAATGTGGAGATATTACTGTTTGTGCATTTACAATATTCATTGATTTTTGCCATTGAAAAACATGTTTTTCATATACCAGAAATGTTTGAAGCTACTGACTGAATGAAAGGAGCTGGCATCTCACTCTCTTTGAATCTTCTTTATCATGCTAGGATTAACAGGAAAAAGCTAAAAATTTCAGAATTGCACCGTGCAATGTGGAGATATTACTGTTTGTGCATTTACAATATTCATTGTTTTTTGCCATTGAAAAACATGTTTTTCATATACCAGAAATGTTTGAAGCTACTGACTGAATGAAAGGAGCTGGCATCTCACTCTCTTTGAATCTTCTTTATCATGCTAGGATTAGCAGGAAAAAGCAAAAAATTTCAGAATTGCACCTTGCAATGTGGAGATATTACTGTTTGTGCATTTACAATATTCATTGATTTTTGCCATTGAAAAACATGTTTTTCATATACCAGAAATGTTTGAAGCTACTGACTGAATGAAAGGAGCTGGCATCTCACTCTCTTTGAATCTTCTTTATCATGCTAGGATTAGCAGGAAAAAGCAAAAAATTTCAGAATTGCACCTTGCAATGTGGAGATATTACTGTTTGTGCATTTACAATATTCATTGATTTTTGCCATTGAAAAACATGTTTTTCATATACCAGAAATGTTTGAAGCTACTGACTGAATGAAAGGAGCTGGCATCTCACTCTCTTTGAATCTTCTTTATCATGCTAGGATTAGCAGGAAAAAGCAAAAAATTTCAGAATTGCACCTTGCAATGTGGAGATATTACTGTTTGTGCATTTACAATATTCATTGATTTTTGCCATTGAAAAACATGTTTTTCATATACCAGAAATGTTTGAAGCTACTGACTGAATGAAAGGAGCTGGCATCTCACTCTCTTTGAATCTTCTTTATCATGCTAGGATTAGCAGGAAAAAGCAAAAAATTTCAGAATTGCACCTTGCAATGTGGAGATATTACTGTTTGTGCATTTACAATATTCATTGATTTTTGCCATTGAAAAACATGTTTTTCATATACCAGAAATGTTTGAAGCTACTGACTGAATGAAAGGAGCTGGCATCTCACTCTCTTTCAATCTTCTTTATCATGCTAGGATTAACAGGAAAAAGCAAAAAATTTCAGAATTGCACCTTGCAATGTGGAGATATTACTGTTTGTGCATTTACAATATTCATTGATTTTTGCCATTGAAAAACATGTTTTTCATATACCAGAAATGTTTGAAGCTACTGACTGAATGAAAGGAGCTGGCATCTCACTCTCTTTGAATCTTCTTTATCATGCTAGGATTAACAGGAAAAAGCTAAAAATTTCAGAATTGCACCGTGCAATGTGGAGATATTACTGTTTGTGCATTTACAATATTCATTGTTTTTTGCCATTGAAAAACATGTTTTTCATATACCAGAAATGTTTGAAGCTACTGACTGAATGAAAGGAGCTGGCATCTCACTCTCTTTGAATCTTCTTTATCATGCTAGGATTAGCAGGAAAAAGCAAAAAATTTCAGAATTGCACCTTGCAATGTGGAGATATTACTGTTTGTGCATTTACAATATTCATTGATTTTTGCCATTGAAAAACATGTTTTTCATATACCAGAAATGTTTGAAGCTACTGACTGAATGAAAGGAGCTGGCATCTCACTCTCTTTGAATCTTCTTTATCATGCTAGGATTAACAGGAAAAAGCTAAAAATTTCAGAATTGCACCGTGCAATGTGGAGATATTACTGTTTGTGCATTTACAATATTCATTGATTTTTGCCATTGAAAAACATGTTTTTCATATACCAGAAATGTTTGAAGCTACTGACTGAATGAAAGGAGCTGGCATCTCACTCTCTTTGAATCTTCTTTATCATGCTAGGATTAACAGGAAAAAGCTAAAAATTTCAGAATTGCACCTTGCAATGTGGAGATATTACTGTTTGTGCATTTACAATATTCATTGATTTTTGACATTGAAAAACATGTTTTTCATATACCAGAAATGTTTGAAGCTACTGACTGAATGAAAGGAGCTGGCATCTCACTCTCTTTGAATCTTCTTTATCATGCTAGGATTAACAGGAAAAAGCTAAAAATTTCAGAATTGCACCGTGCAATGTGGAGATATTACTGTTTGTGCATTTACAATATTCATTGATTTTTGCCATTGAAAAACATGTTTTTCATATACCAGAAATGTTTGAAGCTACTGACTGAATGAAAGGAGCTGGCATCTCACTCTCTTTGAATCTTCTTTATCATGCTAGGATTAGCAGGAAAAAGCAAAAAATTTCAGAATTGCACCTTGCAATGTGGAGATATTACTGTTTGTGCATTTACAATATTCATTGATTTTTGCCATTGAAAAACATGTTTTTCATATACCAGAAATGTTTGAAGCTACTGACTGAATGAAAGGAGCTGGCATCTCACTCTCTTTGAATCTTCTTTATCATGCTAGGATTAACAGGAAAAAGCAAAAAATTTCAGAATTGCACCTTGCAATGTGGAGATATTACTGTTTGTGCATTTACAATATTCATTGATTTTTGCCATTGAAAAACATGTTTTTCATATACCAGAAATGTTTGAAGCTACTGACTGAATGAAAGGAGCTGGCATCTCACTCTCTTTGAATCTTCTTTATCATGCTAGGATTAGCAGGAAAAAGCAAAAAATTTCAGAATTGCACCTTGCAATGTGGAGATATTACTGTTTGTGCATTTACAATATTCATTGATTTTTGCCATTGAAAAACATGTTTTTCATATACCAGAAATGTTTGAAGCTACTGACTGAATGAAAGGAGCTGGCATCTCACTCTCTTTGAATCTTCTTTATCATGCTAGGATTAACAGGAAAAAGCTAAAAATTTCAGAATTGCACCGTGCAATGTGGAGATATTACTGTTTGTGCATTTACAATATTCATTGATTTTTGCCATTGAAAAACATGTTTTTCATATACCAGAAATGTTTGAAGCTACTGACTGAATGAAAGGAGCTGGCATCTCACTCTCTTTGAATCTTCTTTATCATGCTAGGATTAGCAGGAAAAAGCAAAAAATTTCAGAATTGCACCTTGCAATGTGGAGATATTACTGTTTGTGCATTTACAATATTCATTGATTTTTGCCATTGAAAAACATGTTTTTCATATACCAGAAATGTTTGAAGCTACTGACTGAATGAAAGGAGCTGGCATCTCACTCTCTTTGAATCTTCTTTATCATGCTAGGATTAGCAGGAAAAAGCAAAAAATTTCAGAATTGCACCTTGCAATGTGGAGATATTACTGTTTGTGCATTTACAATATTCATTGATTTTTGCCATTGAAAAACATGTTTTTCATATACCAGAAATGTTTGAAGCTACTGACTGAATGAAAGGAGCTGGCATCTCACTCTCTTTGAATCTTCTTTATCATGCTAGGATTAACAGGAAAAAGCTAAAAATTTCAGAATTGCACCGTGCAATGTGGAGATATTACTGTTTGTGCATTTACAATATTCATTGATTTTTGCCATTGAAAAACATGTTTTTCATATACCAGAAATGTTTGAAGCTACTGACTGAATGAAAGGAGCTGGCATCTCACTCTCTTTGAATCTTCTTTATCATGCTAGGATTAGCAGGAAAAAGCAAAAAATTTCAGAATTGCACCTTGCAATGTGGAGATATTACTGTTTGTGCATTTACAATATTCATTGATTTTTGCCATTGAAAAACATGTTTTTCATATACCAGAAATGTTTGAAGCTACTGACTGAATGAAAGGAGCTGGCATCTCACTCTCTTTGAATCTTCTTTATCATGCTAGGATTAGCAGGAAAAAGCAAAAAATTTCAGAATTGCACCTTGCAATGTGGAGATATTACTGTTTGTGCATTTACAATATTCATTGATTTTTGCCATTGAAAAACATGTTTTTCATATACCAGAAATGTTTGAAGCTACTGACTGAATGAAAGGAGCTGGCATCTCACTCTCTTTGAATCTTCTTTATCATGCTAGGATTAACAGGAAAAAGCTAAAAATTTCAGAATTGCACCGTGCAATGTGGAGATATTACTGTTTGTGCATTTACAATATTCATTGATTTTTGCCATTGAAAAACATGTTTTTCATATACCAGAAATGTTTGAAGCTACTGACTGAATGAAAGGAGCTGGCATCTCACTCTCTTTGAATCTTCTTTATCATGCTAGGATTAGCAGGAAAAAGCAAAAAATTTCAGAATTGCACCTTGCAATGTGGAGATATTACTGTTTGTGCATTTACAATATTCATTGATTTTTGACATTGAAAAACATGTTTTTCATATACCAGAAATGTTTGAAGCTACTGACTGAATGAAAGGAGCTGGCATCTCACTCTCTTTGAATCTTCTTTATCATGCTAGGATTAGCAGGAAAAAGCAAAAAATTTCAGAATTGCACCTTGCAATGTGGAGATATTACTGTTTGTGCATTTACAATATTCATTGATTTTTGACATTGAAAAACATGTTTTTCATATACCAGAAATGTTTGAAGCTACTGACTGAATGAAAGGAGCTGGCATCTCACTCTCTTTGAATCTTCTTTATCATGCTAGGATTAACAGGAAAAAGCTAAAAATTTCAGAATTGCACCGTGCAATGTGGAGATATTACTGTTTGTGCATTTACAATATTCATTGTTTTTTGCCATTGAAAAACATGTTTTTCATATACCAGAAATGTTTGAAGCTACTGACTGAATGAAAGGAGCTGGCATCTCACTCTCTTTGAATCTTCTTTATCATGCTAGGATTAGCAGGAAAAAGCAAAAAATTTCAGAATTGCACCTTGCAATGTGGAGATATTACTGTTTGTGCATTTACAATATTCATTGATTTTTGCCATTGAAAAACATGTTTTTCATATACCAGAAATGTTTGAAGCTACTGACTGAATGAAAGGAGCTGGCATCTCACTCTCTTTGAATCTTCTTTATCATGCTAGGATTAACAGGAAAAAGCTAAAAATTTCAGAATTGCACCGTGCAATGTGGAGATATTACTGTTTGTGCATTTACAATATTCATTGATTTTTGCCATTGAAAAACATGTTTTTCATATACCAGAAATGTTTGAAGCTACTGACTGAATGAAAGGAGCTGGCATCTCACTCTCTTTGAATCTTCTTTATCATGCTAGGATTAGCAGGAAAAAGCAAAAAATTTCAGAATTGCACCTTGCAATGTGGAGATATTACTGTTTGTGCATTTACAATATTCATTGATTTTTGACATTGAAAAACATGTTTTTCATATACCAGAAATGTTTGAAGCTACTGACTGAATGAAAGGAGCTGGCATCTCACTCTCTTTGAATCTTCTTTATCATGCTAGGATTAACAGGAAAAAGCTAAAAATTTCAGAATTGCACCGTGCAATGTGGAGATATTACTGTTTGTGCATCTACAATATTCATTGATTTTTGCCATTGAAAAACATGTTTTTCATATACCAGAAATGTTTGAAGCTACTGACTGAATGAAAGGAGCTGGCATCTCACTCTCTTTGAATCTTCTTTATCATGCTAGGATTAGCAGGAAAAAGCAAAAAATTTCAGAATTGCACCTTGCAATGTGGAGATATTACTGTTTGTGCATTTACAATATTCATTGATTTTTGCCATTGAAAAACATGTTTTTCATATACCAGAAATGTTTGAAGCTACTGACTGAATGAAAGGAGCTGGCATCTCACTCTCTTTGAATCTTCTTTATCATGCTAGGATTAACAGGAAAAAGCAAAAAATTTCAGAATTGCACCTTGCAATGTGGAGATATTACTGTTTGTGCATTTACAATATTCATTGATTTTTGCCATTGAAAAACATGTTTTTCATATACCAGAAATGTTTGAAGCTACTGACTGAATGAAAGGAGCTGGCATCTCACTCTCTTTGAATCTTCTTTATCATGCTAGGATTAGCAGGAAAAAGCAAAAAATTTCAGAATTGCACCTTGCAATGTGGAGATATTACTGTTTGTGCATTTACAATATTCATTGATTTTTGCCATTGAAAAACATGTTTTTCATATACCAGAAATGTTTGAAGCTACTGACTGAATGAAAGGAGCTGGCATCTCACTCTCTTTGAATCTTCTTTATCATGCTAGGATTAGCAGGAAAAAGCAAAAAATTTCAGAATTGCACCTTGCAATGTGGAGATATTACTGTTTGTGCATTTACAATATTCATTGATTTTTGCCATTGAAAAACATGTTTTTCATATACCAGAAATGTTTGAAGCTACTGACTGAATGAAAGGAGCTGGCATCTCACTCTCTTTGAATCTTCTTTATCATGCTAGGATTAACAGGAAAAAGCTAAAAATTTCAGAATTGCACCGTGCAATGTGGAGATACTACTGTTTGTGCATTTACAATATTCATTGATTTTTGCCATTGAAAAACATGTTTTTCATATACCAGAAATGTTTGAAGCTACTGACTGAATGAAAGGAGCTGGCATCTCACTCTCTTTGAATCTTCTTTATCATGCTAGGATTAGCAGGAAAAAGCAAAAAATTTCAGAATTGCACCTTGCAATGTGGAGATATTACTGTTTGTGCATTTACAATATTCATTGATTTTTGCCATTGAAAAACATGTTTTTCATATACCAGAAATGTTTGAAGCTACTGACTGAATGAAAGGAGCTGGCATCTCACTCTCTTTGAATCTTCTTTATCATGCTAGGATTAACAGGAAAAAGCAAAAAATTTCAGAATTGCACCTTGCAATGTGGAGATATTACTGTTTGTGCATTTACAATATTCATTGATTTTTGCCATTGAAAAACATGTTTTTCATATACCAGAAATGTTTGAAGCTACTGACTGAATGAAAGGAGCTGGCATCTCACTCTCTTTGAATCTTCTTTATCATGCTAGGATTAACAGGAAAAAGCTAAAAATTTCAGAATTGCACCGTGCAATGTGGAGATATTACTGTTTGTGCATTTACAATATTCATTGTTTTTTGCCATTGAAAAACATGTTTTTCATATACCAGAAATGTTTGAAGCTACTGACTGAATGAAAGGAGCTGGCATCTCACTCTCTTTGAATCTTCTTTATCATGCTAGGATTAGCAGGAAAAAGCAAAAAATTTCAGAATTGCACCATGCAATGTGGAGATATTACTGTTTGTGCATTTACAATATTCATTGATTTTTGCCATTGAAAAACATGTTTTTCATATACCAGAAATGTTTGAAGCTACTGACTGAATGAAAGGAGCTGGCATCTCACTCTCTTTGAATCTTCTTTATCATGCTAGGATTAGCAGGAAAAAGCAAAAAATTTCAGAATTGCACCTTGCAATGTGGAGATATTACTGTTTGTGCATTTACAATATTCATTGATTTTTGCCATTGAAAAACATGTTTTTCATATACCAGAAATGTTTGAAGCTACTGACTGAATGAAAGGAGCTGGCATCTCACTCTCTTTGAATCTTCTTTATCATGCTAGGATTAGCAGGAAAAAGCAAAAAATTTCAGAATTGCACCTTGCAATGTGGAGATATTACTGTTTGTGCATTTACAATATTCATTGATTTTTGCCATTGAAAAACATGTTTTTCATATACCAGAAATGTTTGAAGCTACTGACTGAATGAAAGGAGCTGGCATCTCACTCTCTTTGAATCTTCTTTATCATGCTAGGATTAGCAGGAAAAAGCAAAAAATTTCAGAATTGCACCTTGCAATGTGGAGATATTACTGTTTGTGCATTTACAATATTCATTGATTTTTGCCATTGAAAAACATGTTTTTCATATACCAGAAATGTTTGAAGCTACTGACTGAATGAAAGGAGCTGGCATCTCACTCTCTTTGAATCTTCTTTATCATGCTAGGATTAACAGGAAAAAGCAAAAAATTTCAGAATTGCACCTTGCAATGTGGAGATATTACTGTTTGTGCATTTACAATATTCATTGATTTTTGCCATTGAAAAACATGTTTTTCATATACCAGAAATGTTTGAAGCTACTGACTGAATGAAAGGAGCTGGCATCTCACTCTCTTTGAATCTTCTTTATCATGCTAGGATTAACAGGAAAAAGCTAAAAATTTCAGAATTGCACCGTGCAATGTGGAGATATTACTGTTTGTGCATTTACAATATTCATTGTTTTTTGCCATTGAAAAACATGTTTTTCATATACCAGAAATGTTTGAAGCTACTGACTGAATGAAAGGAGCTGGCATCTCACTCTCTTTGAATCTTCTTTATCATGCTAGGATTAGCAGGAAAAAGCAAAAAATTTCAGAATTGCACCTTGCAATGTGGAGATATTACTGTTTGTGCATTTACAATATTCATTGATTTTTGCCATTGAAAAACATGTTTTTCATATACCAGAAATGTTTGAAGCTACTGACTGAATGAAAGGAGCTGGCATCTCACTCTCTTTGAATCTTCTTTATCATGCTAGGATTAACAGGAAAAAGCTAAAAATTTCAGAATTGCACCGTGCAATGTGGAGATATTACTGTTTGTGCATTTACAATATTCATTGATTTTTGCCATTGAAAAACATGTTTTTCATATACCAGAAATGTTTGAAGCTACTGACTGAATGAAAGGAGCTGGCATCTCACTCTCTTTGAATCTTCTTTATCATGCTAGGATTAACAGGAAAAAGCTAAAAATTTCAGAATTGCACCGTGCAATGTGGAGATATTACTGTTTGTGCATTTACAATATTCATTGTTTTTTGCCATTGAAAAACATGTTTTTCATATACCAGAAATGTTTGAAGCTACTGACTGAATGAAAGGAGCTGGCATCTCACTCTCTTTGAATCTTCTTTATCATGCTAGGATTAGCAGGAAAAAGCAAAAAATTTCAGAATTGCACCTTGCAATGTGGAGATATTACTGTTTGTGCATTTACAATATTCATTGATTTTTGCCATTGAAAAACATGTTTTTCATATACCAGAAATGTTTGAAGCTACTGACTGAATGAAAGGAGCTGGCATCTCACTCTCTTTGAATCTTCTTTATCATGCTAGGATTAGCAGGAAAAAGCAAAAAATTTCAGAATTGCACCTTGCAATGTGGAGATATTACTGTTTGTGCATTTACAATATTCATTGATTTTTGCCATTGAAAAACATGTTTTTCATATACCAGAAATGTTTGAAGCTACTGACTGAATGAAAGGAGCTGGCATCTCACTCTCTTTGAATCTTCTTTATCATGCTAGGATTAGCAGGAAAAAGCAAAAAATTTCAGAATTGCACCTTGCAATGTGGAGATATTACTGTTTGTGCATTTACAATATTCATTGATTTTTGCCATTGAAAAACATGTTTTTCATATACCAGAAATGTTTGAAGCTACTGACTGAATGAAAGGAGCTGGCATCTCACTCTCTTTGAATCTTCTTTATCATGCTAGGATTAGCAGGAAAAAGCAAAAAATTTCAGAATTGCACCTTGCAATGTGGAGATATTACTGTTTGTGCATTTACAATATTCATTGATTTTTGCCATTGAAAAACATGTTTTTCATATACCAGAAATGTTTGAAGCTACTGACTGAATGAAAGGAGCTGGCATCTCACTCTCTTTCAATCTTCTTTATCATGCTAGGATTAACAGGAAAAAGCAAAAAATTTCAGAATTGCACCTTGCAATGTGGAGATATTACTGTTTGTGCATTTACAATATTCATTGATTTTTGCCATTGAAAAACATGTTTTTCATATACCAGAAATGTTTGAAGCTACTGACTGAATGAAAGGAGCTGGCATCTCACTCTCTTTGAATCTTCTTTATCATGCTAGGATTAACAGGAAAAAGCTAAAAATTTCAGAATTGCACCGTGCAATGTGGAGATATTACTGTTTGTGCATTTACAATATTCATTGTTTTTTGCCATTGAAAAACATGTTTTTCATATACCAGAAATGTTTGAAGCTACTGACTGAATGAAAGGAGCTGGCATCTCACTCTCTTTGAATCTTCTTTATCATGCTAGGATTAGCAGGAAAAAGCAAAAAATTTCAGAATTGCACCTTGCAATGTGGAGATATTACTGTTTGTGCATTTTCAATATTCATTGATTTTTGCCATTGAAAAACATGTTTTTCATATACCAGAAATGTTTGAAGCTACTGACTGAATGAAAGGAGCTGGCATCTCACTCTCTTTGAATCTTCTTTATCATGCTAGGATTAACAGGAAAAAGCTAAAAATTTCAGAATTGCACCGTGCAATGTGGAGATATTACTGTTTGTGCATTTACAATATTCATTGATTTTTGCCATTGAAAAACATGTTTTTCATATACCAGAAATGTTTGAAGCTACTGACTGAATGAAAGGAGCTGGCATCTCACTCTCTTTGAATCTTCTTTATCATGCTAGGATTAGCAGGAAAAAGCAAAAAATTTCAGAATTGCACCTTGCAATGTGGAGATATTACTGTTTGTGCATTTACAATATTCATTGATTTTTGACATTGAAAAACATGTTTTTCATATACCAGAAATGTTTGAAGCTACTGACTGAATGAAAGGAGCTGGCATCTCACTCTCTTTGAATCTTCTTTATCATGCTAGGATTAGCAGGAAAAAGCAAAAAATTTCAGAATTGCACCTTGCAATGTGGAGATATTACTGTTTGTGCATTTACAATATTCATTGATTTTTGACATTGAAAAACATGTTTTTCATATACCAGAAATGTTTGAAGCTACTGACTGAATGAAAGGAGCTGGCATCTCACTCTCTTTGAATCTTCTTTATCATGCTAGGATTAACAGGAAAAAGCTAAAAATTTCAGAATTGCACCGTGCAATGTGGAGATATTACTGTTTGTGCATTTACAATATTCATTGATTTTTGCCATTGAAAAACATGTTTTTCATATACCAGAAATGTTTGAAGCTACTGACTGAATGAAAGGAGCTGGCATCTCACTCTCTTTGAATCTTCTTTATCATGCTAGGATTAGCAGGAAAAAGCAAAAAATTTCAGAATTGCACCTTGCAATGTGGAGATATTACTGTTTGTGCATTTACAATATTCATTGATTTTTGCCATTGAAAAACATGTTTTTCATATACCAGAAATGTTTGAAGCTACTGACTGAATGAAAGGAGCTGGCATCTCACTCTCTTTGAATCTTCTTTATCATGCTAGGATTAACAGGAAAAAGCAAAAAATTTCAGAATTGCACCTTGCAATGTGGAGATATTACTGTTTGTGCATTTACAATATTCATTGATTTTTGCCATTGAAAAACATGTTTTTCATATACCAGAAATGTTTGAAGCTACTGACTGAATGAAAGGAGCTGGCATCTCACTCTCTTTGAATCTTCTTTATCATGCTAGGATTAGCAGGAAAAAGCAAAAAATTTCAGAATTGCACCTTGCAATGTGGAGATATTACTGTTTGTGCATTTACAATATTCATTGATTTTTGCCATTGAAAAACATGTTTTTCATATACCAGAAATGTTTGAAGCTACTGACTGAATGAAAGGAGCTGGCATCTCACTCTCTTTGAATCTTCTTTATCATGCTAGGATTAACAGGAAAAAGCTAAAAATTTCAGAATTGCACCGTGCAATGTGGAGATATTACTGTTTGTGCATTTACAATATTCATTGTTTTTTGCCATTGAAAAACATGTTTTTCATATACCAGAAATGTTTGAAGCTACTGACTGAATGAAAGGAGCTGGCATCTCACTCTCTTTGAATCTTCTTTATCATGCTAGGATTAGCAGGAAAAAGCAAAAAATTTCAGAATTGCACCTTGCAATGTGGAGATATTACTGTTTGTGCATTTACAATATTCATTGATTTTTGCCATTGAAAAACATGTTTTTCATATACCAGAAATGTTTGAAGCTACTGACTGAATGAAAGGAGCTGGCATCTCACTCTCTTTGAATCTTCTTTATCATGCTAGGATTAACAGGAAAAAGCTAAAAATTTCAGAATTGCACCGTGCAATGTGGAGATATTACTGTTTGTGCATTTACAATATTCATTGATTTTTGCCATTGAAAAACATGTTTTTCATATACCAGAAATGTTTGAAGCTACTGACTGAATGAAAGGAGCTGGCATCTCACTCTCTTTGAATCTTCTTTATCATGCTAGGATTAGCAGGAAAAAGCAAAAAATTTCAGAATTGCACCTTGCAATGTGGAGATATTACTGTTTGTGCATTTACAATATTCATTGATTTTTGACATTGAAAAACATGTTTTTCATATACCAGAAATGTTTGAAGCTACTGACTGAATGAAAGGAGCTGGCATCTCACTCTCTTTGAATCTTCTTTATCATGCTAGGATTAGCAGGAAAAAGCAAAAAATTTCAGAATTGCACCTTGCAATGTGGAGATATTACTGTTTGTGCATTTACAATATTCATTGATTTTTGACATTGAAAAACATGTTTTTCATATACCAGAAATGTTTGAAGCTACTGACTGAATGAAAGGAGCTGGCATCTCACTCTCTTTGAATCTTCTTTATCATGCTAGGATTAACAGGAAAAAGCTAAAAATTTCAGAATTGCACCGTGCAATGTGGAGATATTACTGTTTGTGCATTTACAATATTCATTGTTTTTTGCCATTGAAAAACATGTTTTTCATATACCAGAAATGTTTGAAGCTACTGACTGAATGAAAGGAGCTGGCATCTCACTCTCTTTGAATCTTCTTTATCATGCTAGGATTAGCAGGAAAAAGCAAAAAATTTCAGAATTGCACCTTGCAATGTGGAGATATTACTGTTTGTGCATTTACAATATTCATTGATTTTTGCCATTGAAAAACATGTTTTTCATATACCAGAAATGTTTGAAGCTACTGACTGAATGAAAGGAGCTGGCATCTCACTCTCTTTGAATCTTCTTTATCATGCTAGGATTAACAGGAAAAAGCAAAAAATTTCAGAATTGCACCTTGCAATGTGGAGATATTACTGTTTGTGCATTTACAATATTCATTGATTTTTGCCATTGAAAAACATGTTTTTCATATACCAGAAATGTTTGAAGCTACTGACTGAATGAAAGGAGCTGGCATCTCACTCTCTTTGAATCTTCTTTATCATGCTAGGATTAACAGGAAAAAGCTAAAAATTTCAGAATTGCACCGTGCAATGTGGAGATATTACTGTTTGTGCATTTACAATATTCATTGTTTTTTGCCATTGAAAAACATGTTTTTCATATACCAGAAATGTTTGAAGCTACTGACTGAATGAAAGGAGCTGGCATCTCACTCTCTTTGAATCTTCTTTATCATGCTAGGATTAGCAGGAAAAAGCAAAAAATTTCAGAATTGCACCTTGCAATGTGGAGATATTACTGTTTGTGCATTTACAATATTCATTGATTTTTGCCATTGAAAAACATGTTTTTCATATACCAGAAATGTTTGAAGCTACTGACTGAATGAAAGGAGCTGGCATCTCACTCTCTTTGAATCTTCTTTATCATGCTAGGATTAACAGGAAAAAGCTAAAAATTTCAGAATTGCACCGTGCAATGTGGAGATATTACTGTTTGTGCATTTACAATATTCATTGATTTTTGCCATTGAAAAACATGTTTTTCATATACCAGAAATGTTTGAAGCTACTGACTGAATGAAAGGAGCTGGCATCTCACTCTCTTTGAATCTTCTTTATCATGCTAGGATTAGCAGGAAAAAGCAAAAAATTTCAGAATTGCACCTTGCAATGTGGAGATATTACTGTTTGTGCATTTACAATATTCATTGATTTTTGACATTGAAAAACATGTTTTTCATATACCAGAAATGTTTGAAGCTACTGACTGAATGAAAGGAGCTGGCATCTCACTCTCTTTGAATCTTCTTTATCATGCTAGGATTAGCAGGAAAAAGCAAAAAATTTCAGAATTGCACCTTGCAATGTGGAGATATTACTGTTTGTGCATTTACAATATTCATTGATTTTTGACATTGAAAAACATGTTTTTCATATACCAGAAATGTTTGAAGCTACTGACTGAATGAAAGGAGCTGGCATCTCACTCTCTTTGAATCTTCTTTATCATGCTAGGATTAACAGGAAAAAGCTAAAAATTTCAGAATTGCACCGTGCAATGTGGAGATATTACTGTTTGTGCATTTACAATATTCATTGTTTTTTGCCATTGAAAAACATGTTTTTCATATACCAGAAATGTTTGAAGCTACTGACTGAATGAAAGGAGCTGGCATCTCACTCTCTTTGAATCTTCTTTATCATGCTAGGATTAGCAGGAAAAAGCAAAAAATTTCAGAATTGCACCTTGCAATGTGGAGATATTACTGTTTTTGCATTTACAATATTCATTGATTTTTGCCATTGAAAAACATGTTTTTCATATACCAGAAATGTTTGAAGCTACTGACTGAATGAAAGGAGCTGGCATCTCACTCTCTTTGAATCTTCTTTATCATGCTAGGATTAACAGGAAAAAGCTAAAAATTTCAGAATTGCACCGTGCAATGTGGAGATATTACTGTTTTTGTGCATTTACAATATTCATTGATTTTTGCCATTGAAAAACATGTTTTTCATATACCAGAAATGTTTGAAGCTACTGACTGAATGAAAGGAGCTGGCATCTCACTCTCTTTGAATCTTCTTTATCATGCTAGGATTAGCAGGAAAAAGCAAAAAATTTCAGAATTGCACCTTGCAATGTGGAGATATTACTGTTTGTGCATTTACAATATTCATTGATTTTTGCCATTGAAAAACATGTTTTTCATATACCAGAAATGTTTGAAGCTACTGACTGAATGAAAGGAGCTGGCATCTCACTCTCTTTGAATCTTCTTTATCATGCTAGGATTAGCAGGAAAAAGCAAAAAATTTCAGAATTGCACCTTGCAATGTGGAGATATTACTGTTTGTGCATTTACAATATTCATTGATTTTTGCCATTGAAAAACATGTTTTTCATATACCAGAAATGTTTGAAGCTACTGACTGAATGAAAGGAGCTGGCATCTCACTCTCTTTGAATCTTCTTTATCATGCTAGGATTAACAGGAAAAAGCTAAAAATTTCAGAATTGCACCGTGCAATGTGGAGATATTACTGTTTGTGCATTTACAATATTCATTGTTTTTTGCCATTGAAAAACATGTTTTTCATATACCAGAAATGTTTGAAGCTACTGACTGAATGAAAGGAGCTGGCATCTCACTCTCTTTGAATCTTCTTTATCATGCTAGGATTAGCAGGAAAAAGCAAAAAATTTCAGAATTGCACCTTGCAATGTGGAGATATTACTGTTTGTGCATTTACAATATTCATTGATTTTTGCCATTGAAAAACATGTTTTTCATATACCAGAAATGTTTGAAGCTACTGACTGAATGAAAGGAGCTGGCATCTCACTCTCTTTGAATCTTCTTTATCATGCTAGGATTAACAGGAAAAAGCTAAAAATTTCAGAATTGCACCGTGCAATGTGGAGATATTACTGTTTGTGCATTTACAATATTCATTGATTTTTGCCATTGAAAAACATGTTTTTCATATACCAGAAATGTTTGAAGCTACTGACTGAATGAAAGGAGCTGGCATCTCACTCTCTTTGAATCTTCTTTATCATGCTAGGATTAGCAGGAAAAAGCAAAAAATTTCAGAATTGCACCTTGCAATGTGGAGATATTACTGTTTGTGCATTTACAATATTCATTGATTTTTGACATTGAAAAACATGTTTTTCATATACCAGAAATGTGTGAAGCTACTGACTGAATGAAAGGAGCTGGCATCTCACTCTCTTTGAATCTTCTTTATCATGCTAGGATTAGCAGGAAAAAGCAAAAAATTTCAGAATTGCACCTTGCAATGTGGAGATATTACTGTTTGTGCATTTACAATATTCATTGATTTTTGACATTGAAAAACATGTTTTTCATATACCAGAAATGTTTGAAGCTACTGACTGAATGAAAGGAGCTGGCATCTCACTCTCTTTGAATCTTCTTTATCATGCTAGGATTAACAGGAAAAAGCTAAAAATTTCAGAATTGCACCGTGCAATGTGGAGATATTACTGTTTGTGCATTTACAATATTCATTGTTTTTTGCCATTGAAAAACATGTTTTTCATATACCAGAAATGTTTGAAGCTACTGACTGAATGAAAGGAGCTGGCATCTCACTCTCTTTGAATCTTCTTTATCATGCTAGGATTAGCAGGAAAAAGCAAAAAATTTCAGAATTGCACCTTGCAATGTGGAGATATTACTGTTTGTGCATTTACAATATTCATTGATTTTTGCCATTGAAAAACATGTTTTTCATATACCAGAAATGTTTGAAGCTACTGACTGAATGAAAGGAGCTGGCATCTCACTCTCTTTGAATCTTCTTTATCATGCTAGGATTAACAGGAAAAAGCTAAAAATTTCAGAATTGCACCGTGCAATGTGGAGATATTACTGTTTGTGCATTTACAATATTCATTGTTTTTTGCCATTGAAAAACATGTTTTTCATATACCAGAAATGTTTGAAGCTACTGACTGAATGAAAGGAGCTGGCATCTCACTCTCTTTGAATCTTCTTTATCATGCTAGGATTAGCAGGAAAAAGCAAAAAATTTCAGAATTGCACCTTGCAATGTGGAGATATTACTGTTTGTGCATTTACAATATTCATTGATTTTTGCCATTGAAAAACATGTTTTTCATATACCAGAAATGTTTGAAGCTACTGACTGAATGAAAGGAGCTGGCATCTCACTCTCTTTGAATCTTCTTTATCATGCTAGGATTAGCAGGAAAAAGCAAAAAATTTCAGAATTGCACCTTGCAATGTGGAGATATTACTGTTTGTGCATTTACAATATTCATTGATTTTTGCCATTGAAAAACATGTTTTTCATATACCAGAAATGTTTGAAGCTACTGACTGAATGAAAGGAGCTGGCATCTCACTCTCTTTGAATCTTCTTTATCATGCTAGGATTAACAGGAAAAAGCAAAAAATTTCAGAATTGCACCTTGCAATGTGGAGATATTACTGTTTGTGCATTTACAATATTCATTGATTTTTGCCATTGAAAAACATGTTTTTCATATACCAGAAATGTTTGAAGCTACTGACTGAATGAAAGGAGCTGGCATCTCACTCTCTTTGAATCTTCTTTATCATGCTAGGATTAACAGGAAAAAGCTAAAAATTTCAGAATTGCACCGTGCAATGTGGAGATATTACTGTTTGTGCATTTACAATATTCATTGTTTTTTGCCATTGAAAAACATGTTTTTCATATACCAGAAATGTTTGAAGCTACTGACTGAATGAAAGGAGCTGGCATCTCACTCTCTTTGAATCTTCTTTATCATGCTAGGATTAGCAGGAAAAAGCAAAAAATTTCAGAATTGCACCTTGCAATGTGGAGATATTACTGTTTGTGCATTTACAATATTCATTGATTTTTGCCATTGAAAAACATGTTTTTCATATACCAGAAATGTTTGAAGCTACTGACTGAATGAAAGGAGCTGGCATCTCACTCTCTTTGAATCTTCTTTATCATGCTAGGATTAACAGGAAAAAGCTAAAAATTTCAGAATTGCACCGTGCAATGTGGAGATATTACTGTTTGTGCATTTACAATATTCATTGATTTTTGCCATTGAAAAACATGTTTTTCATATACCAGAAATGTTTGAAGCTACTGACTGAATGAAAGGAGCTGGCATCTCACTCTCTTTGAATTTTCTTTATCATGCTAGGATTAGCAGGAAAAAGCAAAAAATTTCAGAATTGCACCTTGCAATGTGGAGATATTACTGTTTGTGCATTTACAATATTCATTGATTTTTGACATTGAAAAACATGTTTTTCATATACCAGAAATGTTTGAAGCTACTGACTGAATGAAAGGAGCTGGCATCTCACTCTCTTTGAATCTTCTTTATCATGCTAGGATTAGCAGGAAAAAGCAAAAAATTTCAGAATTGCACCTTGCAATGTGGAGATATTACTGTTTGTGCATTTACAATATTCATTGATTTTTGACATTGAAAAACATGTTTTTCATATACCAGAAATGTTTGAAGCTACTGACTGAATGAAAGGAGCTGGCATCTCACTCTCTTTGAATCTTCTTTATCATGCTAGGATTAACAGGAAAAAGCTAAAAATTTCAGAATTGCACCGTGCAATGTGGAGATATTACTGTTTGTGCATTTACAATATTCATTGTTTTTTGCCATTGAAAAACATGTTTTTCATATACCAGAAATGTTTGAAGCTACTGACTGAATGAAAGGAGCTGGCATCTCACTCTCTTTGAATCTTCTTTATCATGCTAGGATTAGCAGGAAAAAGCAAAAAATTTCAGAATTGCACCTTGCAATGTGGAGATATTACTGTTTGTGCATTTACAATATTCATTGATTTTTGCCATTGAAAAACATGTTTTTCATATACCAGAAATGTTTGAAGCTACTGACTGAATGAAAGGAGCTGGCATCTCACTCTCTTTGAATCTTCTTTATCATGCTAGGATTAGCAGGAAAAAGCAAAAAATTTCAGAATTGCACCTTGCAATGTGGAGATATTACTGTTTGTGCATTTACAATATTCATTGATTTTTGCCATTGAAAAACATGTTTTTCATATACCAGAAATGTTTGAAGCTACTGACTGAATGAAAGGAGCTGGCATCTCACTCTCTTTGAATCTTCTTTATCATGCTAGGATTAACAGGAAAAAGCAAAAAATTTCAGAATTGCACCTTGCAATGTGGAGATATTACTGTTTGTGCATTTACAATATTCATTGATTTTTGCCATTGAAAAACATGTTTTTCATATACCAGAAATGTTTGAAGCTACTGACTGAATGAAAGGAGCTGGCATCTCACTCTCTTTGAATCTTCTTTATCATGCTAGGATTAACAGGAAAAAGCTAAAAATTTCAGAATTGCACCGTGCAATGTGGAGATATTACTGTTTGTGCATTTACAATATTCATTGTTTTTTGCCATTGAAAAACATGTTTTTCATATACCAGAAATGTTTGAAGCTACTGACTGAATGAAAGGAGCTGGCATCTCACTCTCTTTGAATCTTCTTTATCATGCTAGGATTAGCAGGAAAAAGCAAAAAATTTCAGAATTGCACCTTGCAATGTGGAGATATTACTGTTTGTGCATTTACAATATTCATTGATTTTTGCCATTGAAAAACATGTTTTTCATATACCAGAAATGTTTGAAGCTACTGACTGAATGAAAGGAGCTGGCATCTCACTCTCTTTGAATCTTCTTTATCATGCTAGGATTAACAGGAAAAAGCTAAAAATTTCAGAATTGCACCGTGCAATGTGGAGATATTACTGTTTGTGCATTTACAATATTCATTGATTTTTGCCATTGAAAAACATGTTTTTCATATACCAGAAATGTTTGAAGCTACTGACTGAATGAAAGGAGCTGGCATCTCACTCTCTTTGAATTTTCTTTATCATGCTAGGATTAGCAGGAAAAAGCAAAAAATTTCAGAATTGCACCTTGCAATGTGGAGATATTACTGTTTGTGCATTTACAATATTCATTGATTTTTGACATTGAAAAACATGTTTTTCATATACCAGAAATGTTTGAAGCTACTGACTGAATGAAAGGAGCTGGCATCTCACTCTCTTTGAATCTTCTTTATCATGCTAGGATTAGCAGGAAAAAGCAAAAAATTTCAGAATTGCACCTTGCAATGTGGAGATATTACTGTTTGTGCATTTACAATATTCATTGATTTTTGACATTGAAAAACATGTTTTTCATATACCAGAAATGTTTGAAGCTACTGACTGAATGAAAGGAGCTGGCATCTCACTCTCTTTGAATCTTCTTTATCATGCTAGGATTAACAGGAAAAAGCTAAAAATTTCAGAATTGCACCGTGCAATGTGGAGATATTACTGTTTGTGCATTTACAATATTCATTGTTTTTTGCCATTGAAAAACATGTTTGTCATATACCAGAAATGTTTGAAGCTACTGACTGAATGAAAGGAGCTGACATCTCACTCTCTTTGAATCTTCTTTATCATGCTAGGATTAGCAGGAAAAAGCAAAAAATTTCAGAATTGCACCTTGCAATGTGGAGATATTACTGTTTGTGCATTTACAATATTCATTGATTTTTGCCATTGAAAAACATGTTTTTCATATACCAGAAATGTTTGAAGCTACTGACTGAATGAAAGGAGCTGGCATCTCACTCTCTTTGAATCTTCTTTATCATGCTAGGATTAACAGGAAAAAGCTAAAAATTTCAGAATTGCACCGTGCAATGTGGAGATATTACTGTTTTTGTGCATTTACAATATTCATTGATTTTTGCCATTGAAAAACATGTTTTTCATATACCAGAAATGTTTGAAGCTACTGACTGAATGAAAGGAGCTGGCATCTCACTCTCTTTGAATCTTCTTTATCATGCTAGGATTAGCAGGAAAAAGCAAAAAATTTCAGAATTGCACCTTGCAATGTGGAGATATTACTGTTTGTGCATTTACAATATTCATTGATTTTTGCCATTGAAAAACATGTTTGTCATATACCAGAAATGTTTGAAGCTACTGACTGAATGAAAGGAGCTGGCATCTCACTCTCTTTGAATTTTCTTTATCATGCTAGGATTAGCAGGAAAAAGCAAAAAATTTCAGAATTGCACCTTGCAATGTGGAGATATTACTGTTTGTGCATTTACAATATTCATTGATTTTTGACATTGAAAAACATGTTTTTCATATACCAGAAATGTTTGAAGCTACTGACTGAATGAAAGGAGCTGGCATCTCACTCTCTTTGAATCTTCTTTATCATGCTAGGATTAGCAGGAAAAAGCAAAAAATTTCAGAATTGCACCTTGCAATGTGGAGATATTACTGTTTGTGCATTTACAATATTCATTGATTTTTGACATTGAAAAACATGTTTTTCATATACCAGAAATGTTTGAAGCTACTGACTGAATGAAAGGAGCTGGCATCTCACTCTCTTTGAATCTTCTTTATCATGCTAGGATTAACAGGAAAAAGCTAAAAATTTCAGAATTGCACCGTGCAATGTGGAGATATTACTGTTTGTGCATTTACAATATTCATTGTTTTTTGCCATTGAAAAACATGTTTGTCATATACCAGAAATGTTTGAAGCTACTGACTGAATGAAAGGAGCTGACATCTCACTCTCTTTGAATCTTCTTTATCATGCTAGGATTAGCAGGAAAAAGCAAAAAATTTCAGAATTGCACCTTGCAATGTGGAGATATTACTGTTTGTGCATTTACAATATTCATTGATTTTTGCCATTGAAAAACATGTTTTTCATATACCAGAAATGTTTGAAGCTACTGACTGAATGAAAGGAGCTGGCATCTCACTCTCTTTGAATCTTCTTTATCATGCTAGGATTAACAGGAAAAAGCTAAAAATTTCAGAATTGCACCGTGCAATGTGGAGATATTACTGTTTTTGTGCATTTACAATATTCATTGATTTTTGCCATTGAAAAACATGTTTTTCATATACCAGAAATGTTTGAAGCTACTGACTGAATGAAAGGAGCTGGCATCTCACTCTCTTTGAATCTTCTTTATCATGCTAGGATTAGCAGGAAAAAGCAAAAAATTTCAGAATTGCACCTTGCAATGTGGAGATATTACTGTTTGTGCATTTACAATATTCATTGATTTTTGACATTGAAAAACATGTTTTTCATATACCAGAAATGTTTGAAGCTACTGACTGAATGAAAGGAGCTGGCATCTCACTCTCTTTGAATCTTCTTTATCATGCTAGGATTAACAGGAAAAAGCTAAAAATTTCAGAATTGCACCGTGCAATGTGGAGATATTACTGTTTGTGCATTTACAATATTCATTGATTTTTGCCATTGAAAAACATGTTTTTCATATACCAGAAATGTTTGAAGCTACTGACTGAATGAAAGGAGCTGGCATCTCACTCTCTTTGAATCTTCTTTATCATGCTAGGATTAGCAGGAAAAAGCAAAAAATTTCAGAATTGCACCTTGCAATGTGGAGATATTACTGTTTGTGCATTTACAATATTCATTGATTTTTGCCATTGAAAAACATGTTTTTCATATACCAGAAATGTTTGAAGCTACTGACTGAATGAAAGGAGCTGGCATCTCACTCTCTTTGAATCTTCTTTATCATGCTAGGATTAACAGGAAAAAGCAAAAAATTTCAGAATTGCACCTTGCAATGTGGAGATATTACTGTTTGTGCATTTACAATATTCATTGATTTTTGCCATTGAAAAACATGTTTTTCATATACCAGAAATGTTTGAAGCTACTGACTGAATGAAAGGAGCTGGCATCTCACTCTCTTTGAATTTTCTTTATCATGCTAGGATTAGCAGGAAAAAGCAAAAAATTTCAGAATTGCACCTTGCAATGTGGAGATATTACTGTTTGTGCATTTACAATATTCATTGATTTTTGACATTGAAAAACATGTTTTTCATATACCAGAAATGTTTGAAGCTACTGACTGAATGAAAGGAGCTGGCATCTCACTCTCTTTGAATCTTCTTTATCATGCTAGGATTAGCAGGAAAAAGCAAAAAATTTCAGAATTGCACCTTGCAATGTGGAGATATTACTGTTTGTGCATTTACAATATTCATTGATTTTTGACATTGAAAAACATGTTTTTCATATACCAGAAATGTTTGAAGCTACTGACTGAATGAAAGGAGCTGGCATCTCACTCTCTTTGAATCTTCTTTATCATGCTAGGATTAACAGGAAAAAGCTAAAAATTTCAGAATTGCACCGTGCAATGTGGAGATATTACTGTTTGTGCATTTACAATATTCATTGTTTTTTGCCATTGAAAAACATGTTTGTCATATACCAGAAATGTTTGAAGCTACTGACTGAATGAAAGGAGCTGACATCTCACTCTCTTTGAATCTTCTTTATCATGCTAGGATTAGCAGGAAAAAGCAAAAAATTTCAGAATTGCACCTTGCAATGTGGAGATATTACTGTTTGTGCATTTACAATATTCATTGATTTTTGCCATTGAAAAACATGTTTTTCATATACCAGAAATGTTTGAAGCTACTGACTGAATGAAAGGAGCTGGCATCTCACTCTCTTTGAATCTTCTTTATCATGCTAGGATTAACAGGAAAAAGCTAAAAATTTCAGAATTGCACCGTGCAATGTGGAGATATTACTGTTTTTGTGCATTTACAATATTCATTGATTTTTGCCATTGAAAAACATGTTTTTCATATACCAGAAATGTTTGAAGCTACTGACTGAATGAAAGGAGCTGGCATCTCACTCTCTTTGAATCTTCTTTATCATGCTAGGATTAGCAGGAAAAAGCAAAAAATTTCAGAATTGCACCTTGCAATGTGGAGATATTACTGTTTGTGCATTTACAATATTCATTGATTTTTGACATTGAAAAACATGTTTTTCATATACCAGAAATGTTTGAAGCTACTGACTGAATGAAAGGAGCTGGCATCTCACTCTCTTTGAATCTTCTTTATCATGCTAGGATTAACAGGAAAAAGCTAAAAATTTCAGAATTGCACCGTGCAATGTGGAGATATTACTGTTTGTGCATTTACAATATTCATTGATTTTTGCCATTGAAAAACATGTTTTTCATATACCAGAAATGTTTGAAGCTACTGACTGAATGAAAGGAGCTGGCATCTCACTCTCTTTGAATCTTCTTTATCATGCTAGGATTAGCAGGAAAAAGCAAAAAATTTCAGAATTGCACCTTGCAATGTGGAGATATTACTGTTTGTGCATTTACAATATTCATTGATTTTTGCCATTGAAAAACATGTTTTTCATATACCAGAAATGTTTGAAGCTACTGACTGAATGAAAGGAGCTGGCATCTCACTCTCTTTGAATCTTCTTTATCATGCTAGGATTAACAGGAAAAAGCAAAAAATTTCAGAATTGCACCTTGCAATGTGGAGATATTACTGTTTGTGCATTTACAATATTCATTGATTTTTGCCATTGAAAAACATGTTTTTCATATACCAGAAATGTTTGAAGCTACTGACTGAATGAAAGGAGCTGGCATCTCACTCTCTTTGAATCTTCTTTATCATGCTAGGATTAGCAGGAAAAAGCAAAAAATTTCAGAATTGCACCTTGCAATGTGGAGATATTACTGTTTGTGCATTTACAATATTCATTGATTTTTGCCATTGAAAAACATGTTTTTCATATACCAGAAATGTTTGAAGCTACTGACTGAATGAAAGGAGCTGGCATCTCACTCTCTTTGAATCTTCTTTATCATGCTAGGATTAACAGGAAAAAGCTAAAAATTTCAGAATTGCACCGTGCAATGTGGAGATATTACTGTTTGTGCATTTACAATATTCATTGTTTTTTGCCATTGAAAAACATGTTTTTCATATACCAGAAATGTTTGAAGCTACTGACTGAATGAAAGGAGCTGGCATCTCACTCTCTTTGAATCTTCTTTATCATGCTAGGATTAGCAGGAAAAAGCAAAAAATTTCAGAATTGCACCTTGCAATGTGGAGATATTACTGTTTGTGCATTTACAATATTCATTGATTTTTGCCATTGAAAAACATGTTTTTCATATACCAGAAATGTTTGAAGCTACTGACTGAATGAAAGGAGCTGGCATCTCACTCTCTTTGAATCTTCTTTATCATGCTAGGATTAACAGGAAAAAGCTAAAAATTTCAGAATTGCACCGTGCAATGTGGAGATATTACTGTTTGTGCATTTACAATATTCATTGATTTTTGCCATTGAAAAACATGTTTTTCATATACCAGAAATGTTTGAAGCTACTGACTGAATGAAAGGAGCTGGCATCTCACTCTCTTTGAATCTTCTTTATCATGCTAGGATTAGCAGGAAAAAGCAAAAAATTTCAGAATTGCACCTTGCAATGTGGAGATATTACTGTTTGTGCATTTACAATATTCATTGATTTTTGACATTGAAAAACATGTTTTTCATATACCAGAAATGTTTGAAGCTACTGACTGAATGAAAGGAGCTGGCATCTCACTCTCTTTGAATCTTCTTTATCATGCTAGGATTAGCAGGAAAAAGCAAAAAATTTCAGAATTGCACCTTGCAATGTGGAGATATTACTGTTTGTGCATTTACAATATTCATTGATTTTTGACATTGAAAAACATGTTTTTCATATACCAGAAATGTTTGAAGCTACTGACTGAATGAAAGGAGCTGGCATCTCACTCTCTTTGAATCTTCTTTATCATGCTAGGATTAACAGGAAAAAGCTAAAAATTTCAGAATTGCACCGTGCAATGTGGAGATATTACTGTTTGTGCATTTACAATATTCATTGTTTTTTGCCATTGAAAAACATGTTTTTCATATACCAGAAATGTTTGAAGCTACTGACTGAATGAAAGGAGCTGGCATCTCACTCTCTTTGAATCTTCTTTATCATGCTAGGATTAGCAGGAAAAAGCAAAAAATTTCAGAATTGCACCTTGCAATGTGGAGATATTACTGTTTGTGCATTTACAATATTCATTGATTTTTGCCATTGAAAAACATGTTTTTCATATACCAGAAATGTTTGAAGCTACTGACTGAATGAAAGGAGCTGGCATCTCACTCTCTTTGAATCTTCTTTATCATGCTAGGATTAACAGGAAAAAGCAAAAAATTTCAGAATTGCACCTTGCAATGTGGAGATATTACTGTTTGTGCATTTACAATATTCATTGATTTTTGCCATTGAAAAACATGTTTTTCATATACCAGAAATGTTTGAAGCTACTGACTGAATGAAAGGAGCTGGCATCTCACTCTCTTTGAATCTTCTTTATCATGCTAGGATTAACAGGAAAAAGCTAAAAATTTCAGAATTGCACCGTGCAATGTGGAGATATTACTGTTTGTGCATTTACAATATTCATTGTTTTTTGCCATTGAAAAACATGTTTTTCATATACCAGAAATGTTTGAAGCTACTGACTGAATGAAAGGAGCTGGCATCTCACTCTCTTTGAATCTTCTTTATCATGCTAGGATTAGCAGGAAAAAGCAAAAAATTTCAGAATTGCACCTTGCAATGTGGAGATATTACTGTTTGTGCATTTACAATATTCATTGATTTTTGCCATTGAAAAACATGTTTTTCATATACCAGAAATGTTTGAAGCTACTGACTGAATGAAAGGAGCTGGCATCTCACTCTCTTTGAATCTTCTTTATCATGCTAGGATTAACAGGAAAAAGCTAAAAATTTCAGAATTGCACCGTGCAATGTGGAGATATTACTGTTTTTGTGCATTTACAATATTCATTGATTTTTGCCATTGAAAAACATGTTTTTCATATACCAGAAATGTTTGAAGCTACTGACTGAATGAAAGGAGCTGGCATCTCACTCTCTTTGAATCTTCTTTATCATGCTAGGATTAGCAGGAAAAAGCAAAAAATTTCAGAATTGCACCTTGCAATGTGGAGATATTACTGTTTGTGCATTTACAATATTCATTGATTTTTGACATTGAAAAACATGTTTTTCATATACCAGAAATGTTTGAAGCTACTGACTGAATGAAAGGAGCTGGCATCTCACTCTCTTTGAATCTTCTTTATCATGCTAGGATTAACAGGAAAAAGCTAAAAATTTCAGAATTGCACCGTGCAATGTGGAGATATTACTGTTTGTGCATTTACAATATTCATTGATTTTTGCCATTGAAAAACATGTTTTTCATATACCAGAAATGTTTGAAGCTACTGACTGAATGAAAGGAGCTGGCATCTCACTCTCTTTGAATCTTCTTTATCATGCTAGGATTAGCAGGAAAAAGCAAAAAATTTCAGAATTGCACCTTGCAATGTGGAGATATTACTGTTTGTGCATTTACAATATTCATTGATTTTTGCCATTGAAAAACATGTTTTTCATATACCAGAAATGTTTGAAGCTACTGACTGAATGAAAGGAGCTGGCATCTCACTCTCTTTGAATCTTCTTTATCATGCTAGGATTAACAGGAAAAAGCAAAAAATTTCAGAATTGCACCTTGCAATGTGGAGATATTACTGTTTGTGCATTTACAATATTCATTGATTTTTGCCATTGAAAAACATGTTTTTCATATACCAGAAATGTTTGAAGCTACTGACTGAATGAAAGGAGCTGGCATCTCACTCTCTTTGAATCTTCTTTATCATGCTAGGATTAGCAGGAAAAAGCAAAAAATTTCAGAATTGCACCTTGCAATGTGGAGATATTACTGTTTGTGCATTTACAATATTCATTGATTTTTGCCATTGAAAAACATGTTTTTCATATACCAGAAATGTTTGAAGCTACTGACTGAATGAAAGGAGCTGGCATCTCACTCTCTTTGAATCTTCTTTATCATGCTAGGATTAACAGGAAAAAGCTAAAAATTTCAGAATTGCACCGTGCAATGTGGAGATATTACTGTTTGTGCATTTACAATATTCATTGTTTTTTGCCATTGAAAAACATGTTTTTCATATACCAGAAATGTTTGAAGCTACTGACTGAATGAAAGGAGCTGGCATCTCACTCTCTTTGAATCTTCTTTATCATGCTAGGATTAGCAGGAAAAAGCAAAAAATTTCAGAATTGCACCTTGCAATGTGGAGATATTACTGTTTGTGCATTTACAATATTCATTGATTTTTGCCATTGAAAAACATGTTTTTCATATACCAGAAATGTTTGAAGCTACTGACTGAATGAAAGGAGCTGGCATCTCACTCTCTTTGAATCTTCTTTATCATGCTAGGATTAACAGGAAAAAGCTAAAAATTTCAGAATTGCACCGTGCAATGTGGAGATATTACTGTTTTTGTGCATTTACAATATTCATTGATTTTTGCCATTGAAAAACATGTTTTTCATATACCAGAAATGTTTGAAGCTACTGACTGAATGAAAGGAGCTGGCATCTCACTCTCTTTGAATCTTCTTTATCATGCTAGGATTAGCAGGAAAAAGCAAAAAATTTCAGAATTGCACCTTGCAATGTGGAGATATTACTGTTTGTGCATTTACAATATTCATTGATTTTTGACATTGAAAAACATGTTTTTCATATACCAGAAATGTTTGAAGCTACTGACTGAATGAAAGGAGCTGGCATCTCACTCTCTTTGAATCTTCTTTATCATGCTAGGATTAACAGGAAAAAGCTAAAAATTTCAGAATTGCACCGTGCAATGTGGAGATATTACTGTTTGTGCATTTACAATATTCATTGATTTTTGCCATTGAAAAACATGTTTTTCATATACCAGAAATGTTTGAAGCTACTGACTGAATGAAAGGAGCTGGCATCTCACTCTCTTTGAATCTTCTTTATCATGCTAGGATTAGCAGGAAAAAGCAAAAAATTTCAGAATTGCACCTTGCAATGTGGAGATATTACTGTTTGTGCATTTACAATATTCATTGATTTTTGCCATTGAAAAACATGTTTTTCATATACCAGAAATGTTTGAAGCTACTGACTGAATGAAAGGAGCTGGCATCTCACTCTCTTTGAATCTTCTTTATCATGCTAGGATTAACAGGAAAAAGCAAAAAAATTCAGAATTGCACCTTGCAATGTGGAGATATTACTGTTTGTGCATTTACAATATTCATTGATTTTTGCCATTGAAAAACATGTTTTTCATATACCAGAAATGTTTGAAGCTACTGACTGAATGAAAGGAGCTGGCATCTCACTCTCTTTGAATCTTCTTTATCATGCTAGGATTAGCAGGAAAAAGCAAAAAATTTCAGAATTGCACCTTGCAATGTGGAGATATTACTGTTTGTGCATTTACAATATTCATTGATTTTTGCCATTGAAAAACATGTTTTTCATATACCAGAAATGTTTGAAGCTACTGACTGAATGAAAGGAGCTGGCATCTCACTCTCTTTGAATCTTCTTTATCATGCTAGGATTAACAGGAAAAAGCTAAAAATTTCAGAATTGCACCGTGCAATGTGGAGATATTACTGTTTGTGCATTTACAATATTCATTGTTTTTTGCCATTGAAAAACATGTTTTTCATATACCAGAAATGTTTGAAGCTACTGACTGAATGAAAGGAGCTGGCATCTCACTCTCTTTGAATCTTCTTTATCATGCTAGGATTAGCAGGAAAAAGCAAAAAATTTCAGAATTGCACCTTGCAATGTGGAGATATTACTGTTTGTGCATTTACAATATTCATTGATTTTTGCCATTGAAAAACATGTTTTTCATATACCAGAAATGTTTGAAGCTACTGACTGAATGAAAGGAGCTGGCATCTCACTCTCTTTGAATCTTCTTTATCATGCTAGGATTAACAGGAAAAAGCTAAAAATTTCAGAATTGCACCGTGCAATGTGGAGATATTACTGTTTGTGCATTTACAATATTCATTGATTTTTGCCATTGAAAAACATGTTTTTCATATACCAGAAATGTTTGAAGCTACTGACTGAATGAAAGGAGCTGGCATCTCACTCTCTTTGAATCTTCTTTATCATGCTAGGATTAGCAGGAAAAAGCAAAAAATTTCAGAATTGCACCTTGCAATGTGGAGATATTACTGTTTGTGCATTTACAATATTCATTGATTTTTGACATTGAAAAACATGTTTTTCATATACCAGAAATGTTTGAAGCTACTGACTGAATGAAAGGAGCTGGCATCTCACTCTCTTTGAATCTTCTTTATCATGCTAGGATTAGCAGGAAAAAGCAAAAAATTTCAGAATTGCACCTTGCAATGTGGAGATATTACTGTTTGTGCATTTACAATATTCATTGATTTTTGACATTGAAAAACATGTTTTTCATATACCAGAAATGTTTGAAGCTACTG
The DNA here is from genome assembly GCF_046119375.1 of Phyllobates terribilis. Classification (NCBI taxonomy): domain Eukaryota; kingdom Metazoa; phylum Chordata; class Amphibia; order Anura; family Dendrobatidae; genus Phyllobates; species Phyllobates terribilis. The sequence goes on along the minus strand of NW_027368889.1, from coordinate 5,254 downwards.
ACTGAATGAAAGGAGCTGGCATCTCACTCTCTTTGAATCTTCTTTATCATGCTAGGATTAACAGGAAAAAGCTAAAAATTTCAGAATTGCACCGTGCAATGTGGAGATATTACTGTTTGTGCATTTACAATATTCATTGTTTTTTGCCATTGAAAAACATGTTTTTCATATACCAGAAATGTTTGAAGCTACTGACTGAATGAAAGGAGCTGGCATCTCACTCTCTTTGAATCTTCTTTATCATGCTAGGATTAGCAGGAAAAAGCAAAAAATTTCAGAATTGCACCTTGCAATGTGGAGATATTACTGTTTGTGCATTTACAATATTCATTGATTTTTGCCATTGAAAAACATGTTTTTCATATACCAGAATGTTTGAAGCTACTGACTGAATGAAAGGAGCTGGCATCTCACTCTCTTTGAATCTTCTTTATCATGCTAGGATTAACAGGAAAAAGCAAAAAATTTCAGAATTGTTGCAATGTGGAGATATTACTGTTTGTGCATTTACAATATTCATTGATTTTTGCCATTGAAAAACATGTTTTTCATATACCAGAAATGTTTGAAGCTACTGACTGAATGAAAGGAGCTGGCATCTCACTCTCTTTGAATCTTCTTTATCATGCTAGGATTAACAGGAAAAAGCTAAAAATTTCAGAATTGCACCGTGCAATGTGGAGATATTACTGTTTGTGCATTTACAATATTCATTGTTTTTTGCCATTGAAAAACATGTTTTTCATATACCAGAAATGTTTGAAGCTACTGACTGAATGAAAGGAGCTGGCATCTCACTCTCTTTGAATCTTCTTTATCATGCTAGGATTAGCAGGAAAAGCAAAAAATTTCAGAATTGCACCTTGCAATGTGGAGATATTACTGTTTGTGCATTTACAATATTCATTGATTTTTGCCATTGAAAACATGTTTTTCATATACCAGAAATGTTTGAAGCTACTGACTGAATGAAAGGAGCTGGCATCTCACTCTCTTTGAATCTTCTTTATCATGCTAGGATTAACAGGAAAAGCTAAAAATTTCAGAATTGCACCGTGCAATGTGGAGATATTACTGTTTGTGCATTTACAATATTCATTGATTTTTGCCATTGAAAAACATGTTTTTCATATACCAGAAATGTTTGAAGCTACTGACTGAATGAAAGGAGCTGGCATCTCACTCTCTTTGAATCTTCTTTATCATGCTAGGATTAGCAGGAAAAAGCAAAAATTTCAGAATTGCACCTTGCAATGTGGAGATATTACTGTTTGTGCATTTACAATATTCATTGATTTTGACATTGAAAAACATGTTTTTCATATACCAGAAATGTTTGAAGCTACTGACTGAATGAAAGGAGCTGGCATCTCACTCTCTTTGAATCTTCTTTATCATGCTAGGATTAGCAGGAAAAAGCAAAAATTTCAGAATTGCACCTTGCAATGTGGAGATATTACTGTTTGTGCATTTACAATATTCATTGATTTTTGACATTGAAAAACATGTTTTTCATATACCAGAAATGTTTGAAGCTACTGACTGAATGAAAGGAGCTGGCATCTCACTCTCTTTGAATCTTCTTTATCATGCTAGGATTAACAGGAAAAAGCTAAAAATTTCAGAATTGCACCGTGCAATGTGGAGATATTACTGTTTGTGCATTTACAATATTCATTGTTTTTGCCATTGAAAAACATGTTTTTCATATACCAGAAATGTTTGAAGCTACTGACTGAATGAAAGGAGCTGGCATCTCACTCTCTTTGAATCTTCTTTATCATGCTAGGATTAGCAGGAAAAAGCAAAAAATTTCAGAATTGCACCTTGCAATGTGGAGATATTACTGTTTTTGCATTTATTTACAATATTCATTGATTTTTGCCATTGAAAAACATGTTTTTCATATACCAGAAATGTTTGAAGCTACTGACTGAATGAAAGGAGCTGGCATCTCACTCTCTTTGAATCTTCTTTATCATGCTAGGATTAACAGGAAAAAGCTAAAAATTTCAGAATTGCACCGTGCAATGTGGAGATATTACTGTTTTTGTGCATTTACAATATTCATTGATTTTTGCCATTGAAAAACATGTTTTTCATATACCAGAAATGTTTGAAGCTACTGACTGAATGAAAGGAGCTGGCATCTCACTCTCTTTGAATCTTCTTTATCATGCTAGGATTAGCAGGAAAAAGCAAAAAATTTCAGAATTGCACCTTGCAATGTGGAGATATTACTGTTTGTGCATTTACAATATTCATTGATTTTTGACATTGAAAAACATGTTTTTCATATACCAGAAATGTTTGAAGCTACTGACTGAATGAAAGGAGCTGGCATCTCACTCTCTTTGAATCTTCTTTATCATGCTAGGATTAACAGGAAAAAGCTAAAAATTTCAGAATTGCACCGTGCAATGTGGAGATATTACTGTTTGTGCATTTACAATATTCATTGATTTTGCCATTGAAAAACATGTTTTTCATATACCAGAAATGTTTGAAGCTACTGACTGAATGAAAGGAGCTGGCATCTCACTCCTCTTTGAATCTTCTTTATCATGCTAGGATTAGCAGGAAAAAGCAAAAATTTCAGAATTGCACCTTGCAATGTGGAGATATTACTGTTGTGCATTTACAATATTCATTGATTTTTGCCATTGAAAAACATGTTTTTCATATACCAGAAATGTTTGAAGCTACTGACTGAATGAAAGGAGCTGGCATCTCACTCTCTTTGAATCTTCTTTATCATGCTAGGATTAACAGGAAAAAGCAAAAAAATTTCAGAATTGCACCTTGCAATGTGGAGATATTACTGTTTGTGCATTTACAATATTCATTGATTTTTGCCATTGAAAACATGTTTTTCATATACCAGAAATGTTTGAAGCTACTGACTGAATGAAAGGAGCTGGCATCTCACTCTCTTTGAATCTTCTTTATCATGCTAGGATTAGCAGGAAAAAGCAAAAAATTTCAGAATTGCACCCTTGCAATGTGGAGATATTACTGTTTGTGCATTTACAATATTCATTGATTTTTGCCATTGAAAAACATGTTTTTCATATACCAGAAATGTTTGAAGCTACTGACTGAATGAAAGGAGCTGGCATCTCACTCTCTTTGAATCTTCTTTATCATGCTAGGATTAGCAGGAAAAAGCAAAAAATTTCAGAATTGCACCTTGCAATGTGGAGATATTACTGTTTGTGCATTTACAATATTCAATTGATTTTTGCCATTGAAAAACATGTTTTTCATATACCAGAAATGTTTGAAGCTACTGACTGAATGAAAGGAGCTGGCATCTCACTCTCTTTGAATCTTCTTTATCATGCTAGGATTAACAGGAAAAAGCTAAAAATTTCAGAATTGCACGTGCAATGTGGAGATATTACTGTTTGTGCATTTACAATATTCATTGATTTTTGCCATTGAAAAACATGTTTTTCATATACCAGAAATGTTTGAAGCTACTGACTGAATGAAAGGAGCTGGCATCTCACTCTCTTTGAATCTTCTTTATCATGCTAGGATTAGCAGGAAAAAGCAAAAATTTCAGAATTGCACCTTGCAATGTGGAGATATTACTGTTTGTGCATTTACAATATTCATTGATTTTTGACATTGAAAAACATGTTTTTCATATACCAGAAATGTTTGAAGCTACTGACTGAATGAAAGGAGCTGGCATCTCACTCTCTTTGAATCTTCTTTATCATGCTAGGATTAGCAGGAAAAGCAAAAAATTTCAGAATTGCACCTTGCAATGTGGAGATATTACTGTTTGTGCATTTACAATATTCATTGATTTTTGACATTGAAAAACATGTTTTTCATATACCAGAAATGTTTGAAGCTACTGACTGAATGAAAGGAGCTGGCATCTCACTCTCTTTGAATCTTCTTTATCATGCTAGGATTAACAGGAAAAAGCTAAAAATTTCAGAATTGCACCGTGCAATGTGGAGATATTACTGTTTGTGCATTTACAATATTCATTGTTTTTGCCATTGAAAAACATGTTTTCATATACCAGAAATGTTTGAAGCTACTGACTGAATGAAAGGAGCTGGCATCTCACTCTCTTTGAATCTTCTTTATCATGCTAGGATTAGCAGGAAAAAGCAAAAAATTTCAGAATTGCACCTTGCAATGTGGAGATATTACTGTTTGTGCATTTACAATATTCATTGATTTTTGCCATTGAAAAACATGTTTTTCATATACCAGAAATGTTTGAAGCTACTGACTGAATGAAAGGAGCTGGCATCTCACTCTCTTTGAATCTTCTTTATCATGCTAGGATTAACAGGAAAAAGCTAAAAATTTCAGAATTGCACCGTGCAATGTGGAGATATTACTGTTTGTGCATTTACAATATTCATTGATTTTTGCCATTGAAAAACATGTTTTTCATATACCAGAAATGTTTGAAGCTACTGACTGAATGAAAGGAGCTGGCATCTCACTCTCTTTGAATCTTCTTTATCATGCTAGGATTAGCAGGAAAAAGCAAAAAATTTCAGAATTGCACCTTGCAATGTGGAGATATTACTGTTTGTGCATTTACAATATTCATTGATTTTTGACATTGAAAAACATGTTTTTCATATACCAGAAATGTTTGAAGCTACTGACTGAATGAAAGGAGCTGGCATCTCACTCTCTTTGAATCTTCTTTATCATGCTAGGATTAACAGGAAAAAGCTAAAAATTTCAGAATTGCACCGTGCAATGTGGAGATATTACTGTTTGTGCATTTACAATATTCATTGATTTTTGCCATTGAAAAACATGTTTTTCATATACCAGAAATGTTTGAAGCTACTGACTGAATGAAAGGAGCTGGCATCTCACTCTCTTTGAATCTTCTTTATCATGCTAGGATTAGCAGGAAAAAGCAAAAATTTCAGAATTGCACCTTGCAATGTGGAGATATTACTGTTTGTGCATTTACAATATTCATTGATTTTTGCCATTGAAAAACATGTTTTTCATATACCAGAAATGTTTGAAGCTACTGACTGAATGAAAGGAGCTGGCATCTCACTCTCTTTGAATCTTCTTTATCATGCTAGGATTAACAGGAAAAAGCAAAAAATTTCAGAATTGCACCTTGCAATGTGGAGATATTACTGTTTGTGCATTTACAATATTCATTGATTTTGCCATTGAAAAACATGTTTTTCATATACCAGAAATGTTTGAAGCTACTGACTGAATGAAAGGAGCTGGCATCTCACTC
>NW_027368888.1:0-46555 GCF_046119375.1 Phyllobates terribilis | reverse complement strand
GCCTATTTAATCCGCCCTCCTGGCTTTGCTGGACTGCATTTGTATTTTCTACTGTTGAGCTAGCTTGTTGCTCTGTTGCCGTTCTCTGTTAGATTTGCTAGGTCTTCTGACCCCTATGCCTTTTTTGTTGTGTGTTTGTCTTTGACTGCTACTATTTCTGAGAGGAGGTGTCCAACTTTTCCCAGTCCCTAGATCTTGTAGGGATCCCTCCCTCACATCTATAGGTCTGCGTTCAGACTAGCCGAGGACTTTAGCGGGTCTGATCGCAGGATCAGGATCCCCGTTACATCGTAGGGATCTAGTTTAGTTCTATTGTAGGGACAGATCTCCTCTCTTTCCTTAGTCTCTGTAGCAGATCATAACACTAGCAGCACTGCTCTCGGGTGGAATGGAGAACATGATGGAATGCACCAGTGCGTCTTGGTACTCCCGCATTTTACGCTCCCGGTTCAACGGTGTTATGAGGCTTTGTAAGTTGTCCCGGTAGCTCCTGCGCTGTGTGGCTTCGATTCCCCAAATAAATTAATTTTAATACGGCCTGTTGATGTTAGGCCACGGCTGTGCTCATATCGGTCGCAACAGGTAACCGTTCACAGGTCGATGTGGAGGTAGACCGTGACGGCTGCTGCAGCACTGATTCAGAGGAACTGGAGTATGAATCGGAGTCAATGTGTACAGACTGGATTCCTGCAATCCTTGGAGTTGGCAGAACACATACAGCACCACTCTCAAGATCTGTACCCGGCTCCACAACATTTACCCAAGGGCAGTGAGGGAAAGGTATCGTCCCTGTCCATGCTTACTGGTCCACGCATCAGTGGTCAGGTGGACCTTGCTACTGACGGCATTTTGTAGCGCATGTTTAATTTTTCCCTCCACATGCTGTTGCAGGGCAGGGACGGCTTGCCTGCTGAAATAAAAGCAGCTGGGCACGTTGTATTGTGGGACTGCCAATGCAATCAAGTTATGAAAGGTGTTAGTCTCCACCAGCCTGAATGATAGCATTTCAAGGGCCAGTAGATTTGCAATGCCAGCATTCAGAGCCTGTGCTCAGGGGTGGTTTGTCGAGTATGGCTCCTTTTCTCCCATGCCTGTGCTAACGATGGCTGTAGACTGGCCTGGGACTGTGAGGATGACAGGGAACGTGGTGCTGTGGGTAGAATGACACTGTGTCTCTGTACAACAGTGCCAGAGATTCTTCCATGGCGATCCTGTGAGGAATCCGAACCAGCTGTGTGTGAGCTGGAGGAAGAGGCTACAACACGAGCTGAAGAGGTGGTAGGTGGCGCAGTAGGTGGGCCTAGGTCTTCAGTGTGTCTTTGTAACTCCACCACGTGCTTGGTCCGCACATGTTTCCACATATTTGTGGTATTGAGGTTGCTGACACTTTTCCCTCTTTTCACCTTCTGATTACACAGCTTGCATTTGACAAAGTAAATGTCATCTGCAACTGTGTCAAAAAAGTACCAGGCACTGCAAGTCTTGGGAGCGCCCGCTTTGGGTTTTGGAAGAGCCATGCTCCTAATGGGTGCCGAAGTGGAGGCTACAGGCAACCAAGTCTGCCCCCTCCCTCTCCATCCTTTTGGGGCCGTTCGGGGAATCGCCTCCTCAGAGCTGCTCCCACCACCTTCCTGTCCCTCACACCATGATGGGTCAAGGACCTTATCATCTACACCACCCTCTTCAAACAACTGCTTCTCCTGGGTAGTCTCGACAGCACAGTACGCACCAGAAAGTGGCACCTGAGTCTCATCATCAGATGCGTACTGAGGTGTGCTGCTGACCATAGGCACTGGCCCACCCGCCTCTTCGGATTCAGAGAGACAAAGCGGTTGCGCATCACTGCATACTACCTCTTCTTCAAATTCTAGAATTCTGCTTGGCTGGCCCCCTCTTTCCAAGCCAAGAGATTCAGAGAACAGAAGTAGAGATGGCTCCTGTCCAGGGCTCTCTGACTGCCTGGGCAATTTGGCAGGTGGTGAAGAGACAGATGGGTGCTCTTCAGTGCTCAGGACCTGAGAGGATCTGGAACTAATTGAAGTTGATGCGTTAGCTGCCATCCATCCAACAATGGCTTCAATTTGGTCCTCCCGCAGCAGTGGGGTATGGCTAGCTCCTACAAAGCTGCGCATAAAGGACTGTTCCCTGGTAAAACTGGGGGATGCTGAGTCACTGGTGCCCGCAGCAGGCACAGAATCCCCACGTCCTCTCCCTGCAGGCACAGAATCCTCACGTCCTCTCCCTGCAGAAACACCATGTCCACGACCACGACCACATGCCTTACTCCCTGCCTTCTTCATCTTGGTAGACTGATAAAGATAGGCAGAAAAGTACTAAGGGCTTAGTGTGCTTATTCCTGAACAGCTGCTAACAGGTATAAGGAACACTAATTTTATAAAGTGTGGACTAGACTTTAATATGAGCTAATGTGGCCTACACAACTGTAAAGTGGAGTGTTTGGTGAACTTCATTTAGGTTTTTTTGTCACAAAAAGACACTGGATGTGCGCAAAGATGTAATACCGATAATATCACAAACTTTTTGTAGCTATTACAATGTAGGAAGGTAACCTACAATGCAATAGATGAGGCTGCAAAAAATAGGCTAATACTAATCTGGCTGGGGCTGCAGGATACAAGGCTGCAGAAAGGCTCCTCTATCTACTCCTATATAGTGTGTTTGGAACCAATTTAGCTGAATACGGATGGAACCACCACACTAATAGGAGAAATCAGGAAAAATGATCAATTAGCAAAAAAGGACAATGTATGAGGCAGTGACACACACTGAGTGCACTACAACCAGACGTGGTTGAAGCACACACTACAGGGTGAGCTGCACTCACACACACAGACCTTGCAGAAAGCGGTGAACAGTACAGATGCAGAGCACTGTGCACTAGCGCTGCAAGACCAAAAAAATGTCTCTATCTACTCCTATATAGTGTGTTTGGAACCAATTTAACTGAATACGGATGGAACCACCACACTAATAGGAGAAATCAGGAAAAATGAGCAATTAGCAAAAAAGGATAATGTATAAGGCAGTGACGCACGCTGAGCGCACTACAACCAGATGTGGCTGAAGCACACACTACAGCGTGAGCTGCACTCAAGCCCCCGTCTCACATAGCGAGATCGCTATGTGTGACACTTTGCAGCGATCAGGCCCCTGCTGTGAGGTCGCTGATCGCTGCAAAGTGTCCTGGACCATTTTTTGGTTGTTGCCCTCCCGCTGGTCAGCACACATCGCTGTGTGTGACCAGCGGGAGCAGCGATCAGACTGGTAACCATGATAAACATCGGGTTACTAGGGGCACACGCGCACCTAGTAACCCGTTGTTTATCATGGTTACGAGCCTGCTAAAGTGAGCGGTAACCTCCCGCTCACCGTAGCAGAGTGGTAACCATGATAAACAACGGGTTACTAGGGGCACGTGTGGCCCTAGTAACCCGATGTTTAACATGGTTACCAGCCTGCTCCTGCTTCAGCAGGCTCGTAACCAGGAGCAGGACATCGTGGAAAGATTCTTTCCACAATGTCACTGCTCCCCTGATCTTTGGTGAGCCTGCCTGTTTGACAGCTCACCAGCGACCACATAGCGACGCTGCAACAATCCCTGACAGGTCGTATCGTTGTCGGGATCGTTGCAGCGTCGCTAAGTGTGACGGGGCCTTCACACACACAGACCTTGCAGACAGAGAACTGTGCACTAGCGCTGCAAGGAACAGCGATTTATAAAGTAGCTTGAGTAAAGCAGAATAGACCAAATAGGTAGCTAAAACTGTCCCTCAGAACAACAGCGTCCTATCCCTAACTGAATTCACAGCAGAGTGAGCTCAAAATGGCGGCGGCGGCTTTTATAGTGCATCATGACATCATTTCAGCAGCCAATCACAGTCATGCCATTAGTTAAGATGCCTACATGCCTAACAGGATGTGCCCACACTTCTTAGGATCCTCATTGGCTGAATAAAATGAAAATGGCTCATTGCATTATGGGAACTTCAGATTCCGGTATACGATATTGCAAAAGTGTCGGAATTAAGTATCGGAATTCCGATACCGTGAATATCGGCCGATACCCGATGTTTCAGTATCGGAATGCTCAACACTAGTTATGGTGCTATATAAAGCCGGGATGTGTCAAGTTAACCCTTGCTATGCTGACCAAAGACTTCACATCTTTTCCAAACGTGACACGAGACCAGTGCGGATGACACAGAGGATTCCAGAAATATCCAAGGCAGTCCCGTGTAAGTCCCGGTGACACTGCGCAGATATTAAAGCTACATTTTGTCTATGGACTTTGTTTCCGAATCAACATTTAATTCATGGACTTTTGATTAAAATGTGGACTGTGCAATAAAGAGTACCGTTTATGGACTGAACAATAATGAATACAGTTATGGACTGTGCAATATCTACATGATATAATTTATTTTAAAGGAGTTATCATCTAAAGACTGTTATATAAGAACCAAGAAGAAGACGAGACGACGACCAGACGACATCAGATGATGACAATTGGACCCGTAAGTGCTTCGATTTTGAGTTAGGGAAGCATAATCATGAATTTTATATAAATATTAGTCACAGCGAACATAACATGAATTCACATAATTATGTTATTGAATATGGATGTATATCAATAATCCAACATTGATATTATTATTATGGACGTTAAATTATTTTGCCATGCGGCTATACAGTAAGTTAGTAAATCTATAAATGGACAGAGCAGATGACATACAGTATATACTGTAGATACCACACGACACTCAGGGAGGGGGCTCTGTTCTGTCTCCCCTCTCAGAGGGTCTACGCTCAGCATCTGACACGTGCTTCTGTGGCCTACTATAACTTGGACGGACACTCATGGACAAGCAGCTGATAAACCTTCTACACAGGATCCAGAGAAAGATGGATGAATAAACAGCAGCCAATTTAATGAACTAACCATGGGACTAATTCACATATTCTGTATTTTGCTACAATGGTTTTTTTTGATGGACAATGCAAAAAGTCACTACATTTTTTTCTAAGAACTATCGTGACTAGTGATGAGCGAGCGTGCTCGGGTATTCGCCGAGTAGTTTCGGCATGCTCGGCATTTTAGTAACAGTCACCACGCCTGCATGTGTCACAGGTGTTAGACAGCTGTGACACATGCAGGGATAGCTTGTCACAGACGCTACCCATCATATAGGAGAAACACTGGAGATTAATCTGCATTATACAGGACCACTTGTGACCAATACTAACACATGCCATCGTCATCCAAGACAATCCCTTTTAGAGATCACAGCATTGTGAAGAATGAAATGTTTCTAAGTTCTAACCAGATGACATGTTGCAGTGCTTCTAAAGAGATGTAGAGCTGCAGTGCGGATCTCCTTGGTCTTAACACCATAGATTATTGGGTTTAGAGTTGGTGGGATGAGGACGTAGAGGTTGGACAGAATCACATGGATGTGTGGAGGTATATGACCTATTCTACAGTTATATGAAAAAGTTTGGGCACCCCTATTAATCTTAAGCTTAATGTTTTATATAAATTGGTGTTTTTGCAGCAGCTATTTCAGTTTGATAGATGTAATAACTGTTGGACACAGTAATGTTTCTGCCTTGAAATGAGGTTTATTGTACTAACAGGAAATGTGCAATCTGTATTCAAACAAAATGTGACAGGTGCATAAGTATGGGCACCTCACCAGAAAAGTGACATTAATATTTAGTAGATCCTCCTTTTGCCTCTAGTCGCTTCCTGTAGCTTTTAATGAGTTCCTGGATCCTGGATGAAGGTATTTTTGACCATTCCTCTTTACAAAACAATTCCAGTTCCTGTAAGTTTGATGGTCGCCCCCGAGCATGGACAGCCCTCTTCACATGATCCCACAGATGTTCAATGATGTTCAGGTCTGGGGACTGGGATGGCCATTCCAGAACATTGTAATTGTTCCTCTGCATGAATGCCTGAGTAGATTTGGAGTGGTGTTTTGGATCATTGTCTTGCTGAAAGATCCATCCCCTGCGTAACTTCAACCTTATCACTGATTCTTGAACATTATTGTCAAGAATCTGCTGATACTGAGTGGAATCCATGCGTCCCTCAACTTTAACAAGATTCCCGGTGCCGGCATTGGCCACACAGCCCCAAAGCATGATGGAACCTCCACCAAATTTTACTGTGGGTAGCAAGTGTTTTTCTTGGAATGTTGTGTTTTTTTGCCGCCATGCATAACGCCTTTTTGCATGACCAAACAACTCAATCTTGGTTTCATCAGTCCACAGGACCTTCTTCCAAAAAGAAATTGGCTTCTCCAAATGTGCTTTTGCATACCTCAGCCGTTTGTGGCGTGCTTGCAGAAATGGCTTCTTTTGCATCACTCTCCCATACAGCTTCTCCTTGTGCAAAGTGCGTTGTATAGTTGACCGATGCACAGTGACACCATCTGCAGCAAGTTGATGCTGCAGCTCTCTGGAGGTGGTCTGAGGATTGTCCTTGACTGATCTCACCATTCTTCTTCTCTGCCTTTCTGATGTTTTTCTTGGCCTGCCACTTCTGGCCTTAACAAGAACTGTCCCTGTGTTCTTCCATTTCCTTACTATGTTCCTCATAGTGGAAACTGACAGGTTAAATCTCTGAGACAGCTTTTTGTATCCTTCCCCTGAACAACTATGTTGAATAATCTTTGTTTTCAGATCATTTGACAGTTGTTTTGAGGAGCTCATGATGCCACTCTTCAGAGGAGATTCAAACAGGAGAACAACTTGCAAGTGGCCACTTTAAGTAGCTTTTCTCATGATTGCATACACCTGGCTATGAAGTTCAAAGCTCAATGAGGTTACAAAACCAAAAAAAGTGCTTTAGTAAGTCAGTAAAAAGTAGGTAGGAGTATTTAAAACAAGAAAATGATAAGGGTGCCCATACTTATGCACCTGTCAAATTTTGTTTGAATGCAGATTGCACATTTTCTGTTAGTACAATAAACCTGATTTCAAGGCAGAAACATTACTGTGTCCAACAGTTATTACATATATCAAACTGAAATAGCTGTTGCAAAAACACCAATTTTTATAAAACATTAAGCTTAAGATTAATAGGGGTGCCCAAACTTTTTCATATAACTGTATAAGTTAGGAAGGAAAACTGTCCCAGGGTGTAGAACATGAGGATGATACAAATGTGAGAAGTACAAGTTCCAAAGGCTTTATTCTTGGTGTTCTTAGAAGGAAGTCTCAAAAGTGCCCTCAATATCAAGACATACGATATGGCAATGCATGTTATGTCAAATACAATGATTAGCAAGACCATGGTCAAGCCATAGGCACTGTTGATGGTGGTGTCAGCACAAGCCAACTTCACAACCGCCATGTGGTCACAGTAGGCATGTGGGATGCGATGACTCTGACAGTATGGGAGTCTACTGGCCATCCATTGGCAAGGGGCCACTATGATAGTTCCTCTTATCACCAGGGCTAGGATCATTTTTCCTATTAATGTGTTGGTTAAAGTACTTACATAGTGAAAGGGATTACAGATAGCGATGTATCTATCAAAGGCCATGGCCAGGAGGACTCCAGACTCTAGTGAGGTGAAACAGTGGATGAAGAACATCTGTACAAGGCAGGATAAGAAAGGGATCTCCTTCTGATTGAGCCAGAAGATGCAGAGCATTTTCAGGGTAATGGAGCTTGACAGAACCAGATCAGTGAGGGACAAAGTAAAGAGGAAATAATACATGGGACTGTGCAGCCGTGGTTCCATCATGACGAGGAGCAGCATCAGGAGGTTCCCCAGGACCGCTATGACGTACATGACAAAGATAGGGATCGATATCCACACATGAGAAGATTCAAAGCCCGGGACCCCCTCCATGATGAACACGCTTGTATAAATGCCGGAGATATTGATGGACGCCATGATTCAGCCCAGAATTAATATGAAGTCATCCAACCCCTGAGTAGATTCTCCAACACAAATATTAACATTCACATTATTCACTTTCATTCTTTCGATTTGAAATTGAAATAAAGTTAAAATACAGATCAATAAAAATGATAAAAAATAAAAGATTATTCCAGCCAATCCTCAGTGCCACCTGGATGAATATAAGAAATGGTGTTACAGATGTTGGGGTCAAGAATGTGAAGACCCTTTGGTCATAGATTCTTCTCATCTCATTTTTAGAAGGTTTTATATTTTATGCTTCTTATCATGTAGAAGGTGACAACCCCACTCATAGCACGTATACCTACCACCCTGGATATATTTTCCCCACCACCATATGAATTATTCTCCTGTCCTCTCACTTTCAATGTCCTCCTCACATCAGTCCTTGTCTAGAATTAAACATCCCTGTTATTGACAATAATGAACCATAGATGGTCCCTCCCGTTGCTCTTTGTTCATGGTGAGACTTGGTTGTAGGGGATTAATCGTTCTATTATTTACCTGCTTGCTACAGACGTCTTTCAGCCTCTTAAGGACCCACGTTACTTGGTGATCCGTGATGAAGGTGTATGATTTATAGTATGTACAGCAGTGATGTGAGTGGTGCTGGGCGGAGTCCTTTTGGGTCCAGTCCACTATAGACACTTTGATTTATCAGGTCAATACCTCGGTTAAACGATAAATTAATCCCACTGCTGCAGTAAAATCCCGGCAATTTCTAATCAACAACTTGGAAAATGCCTTGAATCCCTCGGCAGGCTGATATTACCACTGTCATCTACTGTACAACTCAATGACCCATGTTCTATAGATTAATGAGTTTGTCTTGTCACATGATATTGATTATAAGGTAGGATATATCATCTATATCAGATTAGTAGTGGTCCAACACCTGGCACCACCTCTGATCAGTTGTTATAAGCTGCGGTGGTGGCCACATGTAAACATTGAATGGGGCTCCACCGCATTACTCCACTCACTATGTAGCAGCGGAGTACTGCAACTCCGCTCCTATTCTCCTGAACCACTGACAGTGGTGGTGCCAAGTGGCGGACCTCCACCAATATAATATTGATGACCTATCCTGATGATGAGTGATGAATATCGTGAGACCAGAGAACCCCTTTAAATCTATAAATGCCGGAGCAAGACAAGAGTCCACAATTTCCCTGCTGCCAGTATATGACAGGATAATCACTGAGGTCACAGCCACGGGAGGGTTTTATCTCACATTGCACCCACGAGACTTGGCTACTGCTTTCATCCTGGACAGGTCTTACTTCTGAGGCTCGAGCACACCACTGAATTATGTGTACATTTTGGATGGAGCCATATTTATACGGACATAGCCATAGCTCCGTACACCTCTACCACATATTTTACTCTCTTGAGTTGTCGCGCAGTCTCTGTCTGGTGCCCTGTGTATGTAGGTGTTATCCTACCCCTCCATACTTACTTAGGCTCTGTATGTGTGACGCCTCTACTCGTAAAGCCCGTGTTGGGGGACTCTGTGTCGGGCCCTGTGATGGGAGAGATGGAATGCAGCCGTGGCCCGGGCCCGACCCGTGCTCAGGGCCGTCACATTAAAAAAAAGAGATGGTATGGGCTTGCCCAGGTTGAGTGGCTTATTTAACGACTACGCCACCTGTGGTGCCTGGTGAAGGGTACAGTCCGCTAAGGCATAGTGTTACTGCGGCCGAAGTTCTTACTACTCCCCACAGGCCTCAGGGCGCAGGGACAGGATGGAGGGGGTAGTAGTAGAGGAGAAGGGATCCCGCATCCCGCGGCGTGGCGCAGAAATAACAGTCCGGAGGCCATAGGGGTGAACTTCCAAGGCTTTACTCACTTAGATGGCAAAGGAAGGCGAATCCCTGCTCCCCGCGGAGTCCTGCGTTCACCAGAGACGGGGGTCCGACAACCTCCAAGTAAGTCCAGCATTCAATCGCGACCTTACAGCAGAGTGTTCCTGAACTACAGACTGAATCCTTTCCTATCCGTGTGTGTGCAAATAGGCCGGGTCTCCCTCTGAACTCCTCTCAGAACAAGGCCACGGGGGCAGCTCCGCTCCGTCCGATACCCGGTGGGATCCTCTGGGCCTAACCAGGCTTTCCCGACCAGGACATGGAGTAGCAAGGTCGGGTGTCGGGGGCCGGTACCCCTCTTGCAGCCGGACTCCCTCTGAATATATCAGTATGGCGAGGACAGGTGGCGTACACCGCTCCGTCTGCATCCTGCCTGGGATCCATTTGCTGTGGAGCCACAATCCTAAGCTCCGGGCCTTCTTGATCACGGTCCTTGGCCGGGTTGAGACATTCCCCGTCTACAACCTACCTCTCGTCCCAAGGCCGTGGTACGAGGGTTATGTCCCTTGCCGGTGCAGGCCCACACAGGATCTGCGCTCCGGGAGGGAGGTCACATTACACACAGTAGTTGACAGCACACAGACAGCCGAAAAACTTGACTAACAAGGACTAAAAGGACCAGCAAAAGACCAAGAAAAAGGACAGAAGACCAAGATCAAAGATGGCTTTGAATTAAATATGAAATCTAAAGTGTAACTAACTTGTAAGTCCTCCACCCTCACCCACTAACTGGTTCCCCTAAATCTTGGTTCCCAGTCTCCCTGTAACCAGGGGAGCAGCACCTAGTGCATACTAGCCCACTCTGGTGGAGAAGTGTGGTGTTGGATGTAAGGGCTGGGTCACGACTATCACACTGGCCTTACCTCAGAGGAGGAATACTACACTCCATTAGAGAAGTGCAGCATCCCTGTGGCGGTCGAACCCTCAGGGGCGCCACATATGTATGGAGGAACAAGGAAGCATAGCCATCACAACATGACCTGTTAAGGCCAGATAATAAAGGTCTGTGATCTGTTGAGTTAGGTTCAGTTTCTAAAACCCCCGGTCACTGCAGAGAGAATAGAGTTTTACAAGTAATGCAATAAAATGTAATCCCAATTGGGGAGGTTTCTCCAGAGCGTGTGCTGCCCTTTCTTAGGGACACTCTGAGGTTTACATCCGCACCCTCCTACAAGAAGATGTGTTCTTAAACTCATGTTTGTTGAGGAAAAAGGGACTCACCAATCCACCCTAGGAACGTACCTAGCGCTCAGGGTAATGCCCCCAGCCCATGCTGGAATGCCCAGATTGGGGAGGATTGTACGGAAACTCTGCCACCTTCCAGGCTGGGGAGCCCAAAATTTGCAAATATTGTGACTGACAGTTCAAGACAGTTGACAGATGTCTGACATCAGCGCACATGTACGTACGTCACCCAATGTGCTGACTGTGCCTTGGGCAAGACACAACATGAAGTCACCCCATGGATCTCAACGTCAGAGGCCTATTCTGCAAAAGAGGTCTGGAGAGATGAAATGCGATGGAGGAAGGCGACAGGAAGCGGACAGTGCAATGGACCGGATGACAGGATGCAATGGAGGTGGGACCAGTGAACAGTGAGGTATTATCTTTTTTTTAAATGCTAGATTTATTATGGTCTGCACAAAGAAAGATTGACACTAGCATGCGAATAAATCATAACATACCCATGATGTTGTATGGACTGGTGTCTCGCTGGGGCCTCGACGCGCGTTTCGTGTGAGCTTCTTCGGGGGGCACAATATCTCTCCCCAGGCAAATGCTGGTACATTTCTAGACATCATAGAAGGTCACACATGCCTTACAGGCCATTCTTACGGACACGCCGATCGCTACAAATTCTAGATGAGGCACAAAAACAGCAGGTGCTTCAACGGATATTAAGTGCTCCTTCAAGTGGGCTCTCCATCACCTCAATTTCAGCATCACAAATACTCCAGTCCTCAGAGGTGTCACCCCAATCGCACTTGCTTCCTCACAGCTCCCAAGTCTCCAGCTGCCCGTCTGAGTATGGGGTAACACAGATGGTTGAGTCTGCACAGCTGTTTACTCATACTATAGCCTGGGAAACGGAGGTCTGCTCCAGAGCTTCTGTTAATCCAGATGAGGAAATGATCTGACCTGATGCCCAGAATCTTTATAAGTCGGATCCAGGACCAGATGAAGAAGGTTCTGAGCATAATGTAGACCCTTGTTCCCAAACTGTAACTCCTGTTGGTGGAGACAATGATGAAGACGATGATGAGACTCAAATACCTGATTGGAGCGACAACTTGACTTTTCGGTCAGGGCAGGAAGAGGTTGGCTCTGAGGACGACGGGTGTGATAACACACAGGGTGATGATGACGAGGTTGGAGATCCCACTTACTGTCAACCCACAGTCAGCCAGTCGATGAGGTCAGCAGAGGAGGTGGAGGAGGATGTGACTAGCCCTGGGGATGGGGATGACTCGGTACCCGGGCATTTGCCTGGCCTTGGGGATGTCGCGGTGGTCGGCTCCCTGGCCCGTACCCTGGGGTCTCTCTTTAAAAGGGTGGATAATTGTTAATTTTATAAGAGTTCATGACGCCACCTGTGGTATCTGGTGACAAGCACCAGCGCTGCAGCAGTCCACTGAGGCCGGTGATAAGGCAGCTCGATGGTATAGCTCCCCACAGGTGGAGCTAGGTCTCAGGGCAGCGTATGCAGGGGGAATGCAGGACAGGCGAGACCCAGCTGGGTCAGAGCAAGAACGGGAACGGACACGGTAGTCACTTCAGTACCTTTTACTGGTGGAAATTCAGGCACATCCCAGAGCACTGTAGGGTGAAGGGTGCATATCAGGATCCTCCCCAATGAGCGGGTGTAGGGCCTCCTGTTTCTTGACTCTGCGTAGTAAGTTTCTGACCTGCACGGAGCTAGGCCTAACTTTGTCTCTGTCCTGCGCTGGCTGACCTTGTGGTAGGGCCTTCTCTTGGAGTTCACGCTCCCAGTATGCGGGGCCTAAGCATCTCCTGGCTCTGTTACATATCAGCACCTTAGCGATCCTGGGACTTGTAGTTCTCCAGGGATTCCGGTTATGCCTTACTGGGTCATAGAGATACCGGTAAGCTCGGATCCTGTGTCCGGTAAATGCTTCGGGGTGAGCTGGTTAAGCTCCTCTGCCCCTTATGTACTAACTCGCCACTCGCCTTCGGCCTACTCGGGCCCTCACTAGGCTATACACACTAACGGCAGCTTGCCGCGCTTCACTGATCTTACGGCACCGGCACACCTTAAGCTCTATCTGGGCTCCCTGAATCTAGCAAGCAGGAGCCTCGTGCTCCACTGCTGAACTATTAACTGCGCTCTCTAGACTAGACTGAGCTCCACTGCAGACTGACCTCCCTTAGGCTTCTCTACTGTAGGAACTCTTCAGAGGAACTGAACTGCCTAGCTCCACCTTCCCTATTTATATCCCTAACGGGCTCCCTCTGCTGGTCTGAGGTGGAAGGTGGAGATGTGTGAATGTTTATGGGGGCCTCTTGTGGAGGATTCCATCAATGCACTCTTCTAGGATCTGTGATACCAAGCGCAGCGGGGCATCACAGATGCTATTGACGACGAGGTTAGGTTGCGCCTTCCTGAACAGAGACGGAGTACTGGAAGCACGTCAGCAACTGCATCCTCAACCACAACTCTGCCTCTGACCACAAGTCGTAGTGGCTCTTAAGGTCACATGGGCTCTAAGCCTTGCATAGCCTGGGCATTTATTCAGATCGATAAGGATGACCCAACTCGTGTTATCTGTAATATTTGTCAGCAAAAGCTAAGTAGAGGCCAAAAAATCCTTAGTTTGAGTACTTCATGCATGTACCGTCACATGGATATGAAGCATAAGTTGCAGTGGGAAGCTCACTGTGCTACAATGCGGCCTAGCCGGCTGGGCCAACCACCGTCTGCCCCATCTTGTGCATCCGCAGCCTCTTCATCCTCTGTGACTGGGGAGACAGCAGTCACACCTGTTTTTGGACGCAGACCTGCCACCTCTTTACCCGCAACAGCCAGTGTGATTGGCAGGTCGTCAGTTCATTGGGAAGTGGAAACACCTGCTAGTGTTGAGCGCTCTCCGACATCGAGAGCACCACCTTTGGATCAAGGCAACCTAACATGTCCGCCTGCATCTTCCTCACAGACCGGTAGTTTGCCGGGGACACCCTACTCAACACCGTCTAAGCACAACAGCCAGTCCTCGGTCCCTCAGATGTGGAAAAGTAAAAGACCATTTCCTCCTAGCCATGAGAAAGCTAAGAGGTTGAATTTCACCATCTGCAAGCTGTTGGCTACAGAAATGCTGCCTTTCCACCTGGAGGACACAGAGGATTTTCAAGACCTTATGTCCGTCACAGTGCCCCAGTACCAGATGCCCAGTCGGCACTACTTCTCAAAGAAAGGTGTGCCTGCGCTCCACCAGCATGTCGCACACAACATCACAACATTTCAGAAACTCTGTGTGTGACAGGGTGCACTTCACCACAGACACTTGGACGAGAAGGCATGGACAGGGGCGTTACATGTCGCTGACTGGGCACTGGGTAACTATGGTGACAGCAGGACAAGGGGCTGCTGTCCAAGTCTTACCGTCCCCACGAGTTGTGCGTCAATCCTCTTTATCTCGAAGTTCCTCCACTGCTTCTGCCTCCTCAACCTCCTCTCGGTCCTCCACCTGCACCCAAAGCCTGTCTGGTAATGCCACCTGCCAATCCTGCACACCTCCTTACTATGCTGGCAGCAGGGCTCAACGGCATCAGTGTTTACTTTGAAATGTCTGGGAAATGTGAGTCACACAGCTGAGGAGTTGTGGTCAGCTCTGGAGACCCAGTTTCATGAAAGGTTGTCTCCACTGGACCTGCAACCAGGGAAGGCCATGTGCGACAATGCTGCAAACCTGGGTGCGGCACTTCGCCAGGGCAATGTCACACACGTGCCTTGTATGGCTCACGTGTTGTCCAGCAATTTTTAGCCCACTATCCCGGACTAGATGGCCTTCTGCAGAGGGCATGGTCGCTGTGTGCTCACTTCCGCCGTTCGCATCCCGCAGTTCAACGACTTACATCTCTACAGAAGTCGTTGGGCCTGCCAGTTCACCGGCTGAAATGCGATGTGCCGACACGGTGGAATTCAACTCTGCACATGTTGCAGCGACTGTGGCAGCACCGACAAGCCCTGGTGCAATACGTTCTGACGTATAGCCTGGGCCAACGAGATCCAGAGGTGGGGCAAATCACGCTGCAGGAGTGGTCTCAGATCAGGGACCTATGAAGTTGACGCGCCCCCTGGGCCATGGGGTACCCTGAGCCGGGCTGGTAGACGCTGGGGGTTGTAGTCACTGTGGCGGTGACCCAGTCCGTGACCCAGGGCGGTCAATCCAAGGGTAATTTGTATATATGGATTTTATAATGTCTGACTACGCCACCTGTGGAGTGCGGCCAAAGGGGCCGCCGCTGCGGAACAGTCCTCTGAAGCTGGTGGTTTTGCAGCAACGGTATTATTACTCACCACAGGAAGAGTGTAGCTTCAGGGCAGTGTGGGTGGATGATGGTGGTTGTAGTGCAGGGAGTCAGTAATGAACACAGAGTTCGTGTGATGCCGTCTCAAGATATTACTCACAGTTGTTGTAGTCCAGATTACAGGTACCAGAGCAATCTCCCCCGTCGTGCTGTGCATACTCAGTGAGGGGCTCAGTCCACCCCCAGATAGCTCCGGAGTACTTAGCAGGACCCCCTTCTGTGTGTCGTTTCTCTGGCCTTCTCCCTGCACCTCACACCCAGTGACACTTCTATCCGGTATCCTCGGGCCTTGGCGGGTGACGTGTGTTCCGTCCCCTGGGTCCTATGTGGCTACCTTCTTAGTGAGACTGGTGTGGACTTTGGCCTGCAGTACATGAAATTCAGCAGCCTCCGGTTTCTAGTTGAGCCTTGCTGTTTCTCCGCTAGTTGAGGGACCGGTTCCCCTTATCTGGCCTGACCCCTCTACCTCCTGGTAGCAGCGGGAGTACGGGTGGCCTTCTGCACGGCCCGTAGCCGTAGGGTCCCTTCGGTTCCTGGAGCCTTCCTGCTCCCACTCCTCTCTTCTCTCCTTCAGTCCTGGGCCTCCCAGGCTAGGCCCGCCTCCGGAGCAGAGCTCATGCCTAGTCTCTGCTCCTGTCACTTTTCCTCCTCTGTCTGGCTTGCTCTTTCTAAGATGGCTTCCTATTTATACTCTCCTTGTCATGTGCTCCCCTAAGCTGCTCCCCTAAGCACCCACTACATAGGACCCTCAAACCAGCTAGGGACCTGGGACTGTGCTCTCCCTTAGGAGCAATCTCGCCCTACCCCCACTGCGGGTATGTGTTGGATGCAGGAGTTAGGGTCCCGAGCCATACGCCTTCCTTACCTAAGGGTGAGATACCACACCTCTGGGTGAGATGCAGTAACTCTGTGGCGACTGAACCCTCAGGGGCGCCACACACCCTTCTGCACAGTTTTGAAATGGCGACGAAGATGTTTAGTGCTCACGACGATGCCATTATCAGCATGACTATTCCGGTGATTTACATGCTGGAGCACACATTAAACAGAATTCAGAGTCAGGTGGTGGGACAAGAGGAGGTGGAGGAAGTAGAGGAGGAGTCGTATGCGGAAGGGATAACATCTCCAAGGTCCAGAAGGTTGGCAGCACCAAGGCGGCAGGCATGTGAGGGTGGGGGAGAAGGATTAACCAGGGCGCATGGTAGCAGCCAAACTGTTGAGGAAGGTGCAGGAGCCGAGGAAGAAGTGGAGGACGAACTGGCGATGGGCATGGAAGACTCATCAGATGAGGGAGACCTTGATCACATTTCTGTTGTGTGAGGTTGGAGGGAGAGGGCAGAGGAAGGAAGCATGATTCTTACCTCGCTACCAACACAACAAGGACTTGGTCCTTCTGGATGTGCAAGACACATGAGTGCTTTCTTGCTGCACTACCTGCAACATGACCCCCGGATTGTCAGAATTCGAAGTAATCCCGACTACTGGGTTGCCACACTCTTAGATCCCCGGTACAAAAGTATATTTGCCGAAATAATTCCTGCCATAAAAAGGTATTGACGAATGCAGGAGTATCTGCAGACGCTGTTGCAGAATCTTACATGTGCTTTTCCACAAAACACCAGTGGTGCACGTAGTGAATCTCACAGTTCTAACTTGCCAACGGTGGGACTGTCGAGTCTTCATCACTCAAACAGTAACAGAACCACAGTATCTGCTGGTAACAGCAATTTTGTGGAATCGTTTCACCACTTTTTAAGACCATCCTTTGCAAGGCCACAGGAGACAAGAAGTCTGACACATAGTCAACGCCTAGAGACGATGGTACAGGAGAATCTCCAAGTGAACATCGAAGCCATGACTGTGTCACTGGACCCTTGCTCATTTTGGTATTCCAATCTGGAATAATCGCCGGAGCTCGCCACTCACGCCTTGGAGATCTTGTCATGCCATGCAGCCAGCGTTCTGTCTGAACGTGTGTTCAGCGCTGCTGGTGGTGTGCTGACAGATAAGCGCACGCGGCTGTCCACTGATAATGTAGACAGACTCACGTTCATAAAGATGAACAAATCATGGATTCGCAAGGACATTTCTACCCCTGTGTCATCCTGGGGAGAGTAAAAGCTTGATGATTTGGTAAAATCACCTCACCAACCGTTTTAAGCAACAGTGGGGCAATTGATGCCACTTAACCCTAGAACGCATGACCATAAAAATCTACACTTTCACATACCTGGGGCCCTTTAGGCCCGTGTGCAAATAACATGTAATAACTCAAACTCAAATGACAAACAACTATATACATGAAGAATACCTAGAGTTTCAAAATTCTAACTAAAGTAATCTTGCAGAAAATAGAAAACAATTAACTGGGCGGGCCTGCAAGTCCACAGGTATGCGTTCTAGGGTTAAGTGGTGTCTGTGCCACAATTTTGGGAGTCACCTTGCTGTGTCTTACGTGACGTTGGCATCGTCAATTCCAGGTGGGTTGGGTCGCACCCCCCCCCCCTTTTAACTGTAAGAAACTACATACACTATGGCTTGGGGTAACACAGATGTTTGAGTCTGAAGAGCTGTTTACTCAGAGGTCTGCTCCAAATCTTCAGTGTTTGCTAGTCAGTGTAGAATTTTTAACTGCATCTAGCCTAGGCAATACTTTGGGCGTAGTAGCCCAGCTGCGAAGCAAGCTGCACCGCCTGTGTATCTAATAAGAATTTTTAAATGAATCTAGCCTAGGCAGACTGTGGGGACCCCCAACCAAACCCAGACGCTCAGCCCCCCTACCGCCCCCCTTTCATGGACAATACAATAATGTAACTCTTACAACTGGATGGGTGAGGATCGGTCACAGCTTTATTAACTCTTTATACTCATTCCATTAGAAAGGCATTTTATTTCTAAAATAATTCAACTTGTTGCAGCATGCCCTAAGTCCCCACTCCGGCAAGTTGGCCAACAAGTGTAACTCTCCAACATGTTCTTTCTATTTCCAGGCCACGGAGGATCCAGCGTACTCGTATGCAGGACTCTGACCCCCACCCATCACTCTTAACGCTTGTTCCACTCCGTCCTGGAGTCCTGACAGGAATATATCCAGTCCAATATCTATTAAGTGAACACCGTCGGGCCGTATGAGGCCTGCT
The DNA here is from genome assembly GCF_046119375.1 of Phyllobates terribilis. NCBI lineage: Eukaryota > Metazoa > Chordata > Amphibia > Anura > Dendrobatidae > Phyllobates > Phyllobates terribilis. Next base: position 28,049 of record NW_027368888.1, on the reverse strand, counting down.
TTATCTCCTTCCAGTTGTCGGTGTCGTATCACTACACCGCCTCTGTCTCTTCTAAATTTTGCCATCCGAATATTTATTACCCGCCTTGTCCATTCGATGGCCGTGATGTCTCGCGCACCTTGCCATACCGCTATCGGCACAATCTCTGACCATACTATAGCTAATTTTGTGAAAAATTCTCTGAAGCGCTCAGTGTCTAGTTTCATTATTGCCATTAGTTATGCGCTCTTGTGATTACCTAGGTTGTTTCCCCCGGCCTGTATAACTAAGATGACCGGACCTCTTGCCTCTCTCCCTACCTTGATTACCTCCATTAGTACCTGTGGCCATAGCAGGCCTTTAATACCTCTCCAGTTGAAATATGTGTTATGAAACTCTAATTTCCTCCCGCCTGGGTGGACTTTCGCCCTTTTTTGTGCCCAATATATATACGAGTGGCCTATCACTCACACTGTTGGCTTAGCGTCACCTGTAAAAGAAACAAACCACGTTAGGATAACAAGTCCGGTCTTATGTATCTCGCCAAACACGTGGATCGCCATCTCCCTATCCTCTGAACTTCCGTTTCTGACAGTCCTGCTCTTGCTGCTTCCGTGGCCGCACCTATGCGAAATGAGTGTGTCCCATAATCTTTGGGGTGGTTCCCTGCCGATGTTATGCATTTATTAAATATAGCTTGGAACAGGTATCTTGATAATGGCGTTCCATCAATGTGTGATAGGAAGAAATTACTTTGTGATCTGATGGTTAGATATGTTTTTACTATTGTTACCCGACTCAGTGTACCGTTTGTGGGCTGTAGAAGTACCCAAGTACCCCTGCCCGCTGGAACCGTTTTCGATTGGTGTATGCGTAGACGTATTGCATTATTGGCTATGACTATATCCTGGTGTAATAAGGCTCCACTGGTGGTAATTTTGGATTGAGGGACTAATTCACTTATACATAGCGCCCTGAAGAAAGCGATCACAAATGCAGTAGACATTAGTGTTGCTTCAAATTGTGAGTGTCATGTTAATGGTGTTAGGGATAAGATGTGAGAAATCAGTTTTAGTGACACGGGACGGGACGTCTACATTCCTGACTTGGCTGACCCCTTTTCCACCCTTTTATGGATTGTCTGATGATGAATCTTTGTCACATCTCCCCAATTCAGTAGTTGGAAGTGAAATGCTACTCCGGTCAGACACCGCTGCGCTGACGCCCCTGATATGCCCCTCATCATTAGCTGGTGGAGAAATTCTATGGTGACTTGTGATCTGGCTTGTTCACATTGGTCAACCCGTCTGCCTGCTACTAGTCGTGTCCACTCTTCCCATGCCTTACCGTATGCTTGCCACGTTGACGGGGCAACTGACGCTCTGATTAATGGCATCAACTATTCGCCACTAGATCCCATAGGGAGGGTGGGCAACTGTTGCCCGATGGGTGGGCGTTGTGGAAGAGCTCTGTGAAAATCTGCCAATTGAATTGTTATAAAGCGTTAGCAGCAGCTTTATACCCCTCAGCATAGTGGCTAGCGCGGACCCATACATTGTGTTTTAGGCACAGGAATACTAGCCTGCGTAGTAGGCCTAGCACTGGGAGAGACGATGATGCCATCTTATTAATGCAGTGCGCTAGGCTGGTGTTTTGTGTTATGAAGCGTATATTTTTGTTAGCCAGGCGCGCGCCCCATATTTCTATTGCTACCACTATTGGGAAAAATTATTTTCAGGGCTAGATGCAGCTAAAAATTATTATTAATTTCAAAGCTGGTGGAGCTTGGTATAGATGGCCTAATACAATGAGTCCCACACACTGCTAGAAGCCCAAATATTTTTTCAGAGCTGGATGCAGATAAAAATGATTATTAATTTGCAATCTGATGGAGGTCAGTATAGATGGACTAATAGAGAAAGTCCCACACACTGCTAGAAGGCCAAATATTTTTTCAGAGCTAGATGCAGAAAAAAATTATATTCAGTTTGCAACCTGATGGAGGTCAGTATAGATGGACTAATAGAACAAGTCCCACACACAGCTAGAAGCCCAAATATTTTTTCAGAGGTAGATGCAGATAACAAATATTTTTAATTTGCAACCTGATGGAGGTCAGTATAGATGGACTACTAGAACAAGTCCCACACACAGCTAGAAGGCCAAATATTTTTTCAGAGGTAGATGCAGAATAAAATTATATTGAATTTGCAACCTGGTGTAGGTTAGTATAGATGGACTAATAGAACAAGTCCCACACACTGCTAGAAGGCCAAATATTTTTTCAGAACTAGATGCAGAAAAAAATGATATTCAATTAGCAACCTGATGGAGGTCAGTATAGATGGACTAATAGAACAAGTCCCACACACTGCTAGAAGGCCAAATATTTTTTCAGAGGTAGATGCAGAAAAAAATTATATTCAGTTTGCAACCTGATGGAGGTCAGTATAGATGGACTAATAGAACAAGTCCCACACACTGCTAGAAGGCCAAATATTTTTTCAGAGGTAGATGCAGACAAAAAATTATTTTTAATTTGCAACCTGATGGAGGTCAGTATAGATGGACTAATAGAGAAAGTCCCACACACAGCTAGAAGGCCAAATATTTTTTCAGAGCTAGATGCAGACAAAAAATTATTTTGAATTTGCAACCTGATGGAGGTCAGTATAGATGGACTAATAGAGAAAGTTCCACACACTGCTAGAAGGCCAAATATTTTTTCAGAGCTAGATGCAGAAAAAAATTATATTCAGTTTGCAACCTGATGGAGGTCAGTATAGATGGACTAATAGAACAAGTCCCACACACAGCTAGAAGCCCAAATATTTTTTCAGAGGTAGATGCAGATAAAAATTATTTTTAATTTGCAACCTGATGGAGTTCAGTATAGATGGACTAATAGAGAAAGTCCCACACACTGCTAGAAGGCCAAATATTTTTTCAGAGCTAGATGCAGACAAAAAATTATTTTGAATTTGCAACCTGATGGAGGTCAGTATAGATGGACTAATAGAACAAGTCCCACACACTGCTAGAAGGACAAATATTTTTTCAGAGCTAGATGCAGAAAAAAATTATATTCAGTTTGCAACCTGCTGGAGGTCAGTATAGATGGACTAATAGAACAAGTCCCACACACTGCTAGAAGCCCAAACATTTTTTCAGAGCTAGATGCAGAAAAAAATTATATTCAATTTGCAACCTGATGGAGGTCAGTATAGATGGACTAATAGAACAAGTCCCACACACTGCTAGAAGCCCAAATATTTTTTCAGAGCTAGATGCAGAAATTTTTTTTATTCAATTTGCAACCTGATGGAGGTCAGTATAGATGGACTAATAGAATGATGTTATGCCCAAAAGATTTTACTTCACTAGGTGCAGTAAAAAAATTGGTATTCTATACACAGGTGGTATATCTTGCAACACAGATAGGCTACTCAACTGACTAACACACTCTGCAATAGGCCAAAAAGGATTAGCTTTGCTAGATTCAGCCAAATGCTGTGAAAAAAACTTGCACAGCACTGGCACAGACCTGCCTGGCAAAAACTGATAGGAACTGATGTAACCTAGTCCTGAAAAGGACTGCAATTACAATTAGTCTTTACTCCCACAATCTATCTATTTAAGAGCACAGACCTGCCTGATAAAAGTCGGAGGAAATGCTGTAACCTAGTCCTTAAAAGGACTGCAATCACAACTATTCCCTACTCCCAAGCTATCTGTAGATTTGTGCGAAAATTGGCTTGAAATTAACAAGGTATAGCGCACACAGCAACAGCGGTGCCGTCTAACACGCAGCTGCAGCAGTGAGAAAATGGTGGCGACGGGGAAAATGGCTGGGTCTTATAGGGCAAGGACATGTGACATACACTGCCAATGACACATGCCCTTGCTTGTGTGAAAAAAAGCACTTTGCTCCGTGTGTGCGCTGCTGATAGGCTGACAGATTGCACCTCCCCACTGTAAATGCGGGAAAGAGAAAAAAAAATGGAGATCTTCATTGTTCCTGCAGAGATCCATCCCCTGCCCCTCCCCCCGCCCCGCTGTACACTCAAACTGCGTATTAACATTAATTTTCATCATTACTGAGAAAAAATCCAGTTATGATTTTGGTGCACGAACAGTTATCGAACATAACCTCGAACAGCTGAATTTTTCTCAAATCGTTCGTGTTCGCCGAACGGCTCGAACACCGCCCAAAACAGCTCGAATTTGAGATTGGCGAACAGTTTGAGTAGAACAACGCTCATCTCTAGTCAGGAGTGAAGCTAAGTTCCTGAACTAGCAGTGCAGAGTATTGTCAGGCAGAAAGATAAGGACTGGAAGAAATGGTGTCATAGGGATCATCTCCCTCAGCAAACCCTCCCCCGTCCTCCATCTCACTGTGCTGTAAAGAATGCTGTGTTCATTAATGTGCCTTTGCAGTAGAACTGTGCTATCCTGTACTCCTGGGAAGACTGTGAACTGCTGTGCTGCTAAGGAAACTGTATTGTTTGTCACTGGAGCCTGTTGCTCATAAGACTTAACTAGCCCTGGCTGTGCGGCTTCTTATTAAATGCTACTGTTCTACCATTTATGAGGACTCTTGTCAGGTGTTTCTGGTCAGCAAGTGAAACAACCTATGTGTCTGTGCCTGAGGGTCAATACCCCTGTGTGCCTGAGAGAAGCTGCAGCACATGGTCTATGGTCACCCTGAGTAACGGTTCTCCCAGGATTCCAAAGAATTTGTGTAAACTGTCTCGCCCCTATCTGAACCTAGCGGCGTGCATGTAACATTGGTGGCCCGTATGGGGAGTCCTGAGCGGGAATTAGCGTGTAGAGGGAGAAGAGGAAAAGTATCTGGAAAAACAAAGCTGCACAGCGCCTCAAACTCAACTCTGCTACACCAGTTAAAGGGGACCAGCCCTAAAGAAAAACTCACTAGCAGCAATGGATGTGGAAATACAAATGGACAGTATTAGTGAGCTGCTTTTTCAGTTAACCTGTGAAGAATTGAGAACAGTAGTAGAACATATGAAAATGTCAATAGAACAGATTTCCAACGTATACAACCGCAGGCAACTGTTAGCTGCCATTAATGCAAAAATGGATGAGCTAGGGAAGAAAGAAGCTGAGACATCATGGGGGCATTCCTCCAGGAACTAACACTGTTTCTAACCAGGTTGATGTTGGAAGATGGAGGGGCGGCACCAATTACCAAAAGCGGGAATCTCGTCCACAGACTGAACTACAGGAATTGAAACAACAATTCAAAGCCCTAACAACAGCCCTGCAGGAATCGACCAAAACCTCTGAACGGGTGATAGACTCAGACAGGACCTTCACCCTGCTCGGGTTAGATAAATCAGGAAGACAGTCCTCTCTAACACCACAAATCACCATAAAGAAAGAATTCAAGATCCTGGGACAGATTAGAGAGTGTGAACAGAAACAGAGGATGTCTTATATGAACTTGTTGCACCAGATCGGTGCAGGCTTATAGAAAGGGTACCAGCCAGACGAGATCGTTGAGGGGGTGGTGAAAGCGATCAGCCCAGGACTGAACCTCTAGAGTATGCTAGAAATGAAGAGTCAACTGACCTTGCAACAGCTGAAGATGATTTTAAAAGGGCACTATAAAGAAGAGAGTACTTCAGAATTGTTCCACCGACTCATTAACCTCTCACAGAAAAATAATGAATCACCCCAAAGATTCTTGTTCAGAGCAATTGAACTGAAGGATAGACTGTTGTTTGCATCCAGAGATTTAGAAGCGGAGGAGAAGTTTGATGCTGGACTAGTCCAGAGGAAGTTCTTAAGATCACTTGGAATTAGCAAAGATATAAAGTTGCAGCTGAAACAGTACCTAGAAGATCCTGGCATTTTGGACGAAGTCCTAATTGAAAAAATGAATGAGGCAGCTAGTTTGGAGTCAGAGAGCGAACAGAAGTTAAAGAAAGGCTCTGCTCCTAAGATCACCAAAATGAGTCAGCTGAAGTTGGAGACCCCCGGTGGCCAGTCCGAAGATCATCATAGAGACCCTCCAGTACCACCGCCGAGAGGGAACCTTAAATCACCAACAAAAGAGAGGACCGCCAGCGCTGACTGGGAGGAAGTAATAGGAGAACTGCGAGCCGAGTTCATTGAGGTGAAAAAGTTGATTCGTTCCAGGTCAGAACCTGTATCCTTCAGACCCAGGAGTGGGTTCCAAAATAGAAGATACCCGGCTTGTGAAGCGCGCCGTTCATCAAATCAGAGAACGGTGTGGGTCCACTGTCTAAGATGTGGTGAGGAAGGACATTATCCCAAGGAATGCCAATGGTCATGGTCATTTGGGTTAAAAGTCAGGAGGTTGCCAGTGCGGGGCGACTGGTAACTGTGACACGGAGGAGGCACCAGAAGCAAATCCAAATATCACCAAACCCCAGAACGGCGCATGAGGTAAAACGGCTGCGTCAGTACTATCCCCAAAAGTGTTCCCGTCTACAACAGCTGCAAGAGAGACAGGGGCATCAGTTACTTAATGCTCATCATGTACTCCTGGGAGTACAGCCTAATCGGTGAAAGGTGTTTTATACAGTGCCAGCTAGATGGACTCCTGGTAAAAGCACTGTGGGACACAGGAGCCCAAGCGAGCCTTTTAAATGAAGAATGGCGAAGGTGCTACCTGCCACATACCTGCCTTCGGTCGCTAAAAGAACTCTTAGGACCAGTGGAACTCCACGGCAAAGCCGTCAACTAGACTGAGATCCCTTTCATAGGCTGGGTGGAAGAGACTTTCAAATTTAGGGCCATGAAAAACAGCAACACCATTGAGCTTTTGGTACCTTTTCTCGTGACCAGTGATCAGAATGTGGCAGAGGATCCTATCCCGGGTTATAATGTAATCATGAGGTCATTCCTCTCCTACTATCGTACTTACATTCGGAACTTCTCCAGGATTGCCGCCCCACTATACCTCTTCTTCGGGGGGATGACAAAGATGACAACACCCACGGAGAAAAAGAAGAATGCGGGCTTAAAAGAAACAACACCGTTTCATCCCAACAGCCCATTCTCTGGACAGCAGACCACCAGGAGGTATTGGAAGAACTAGTAGACTACCTGGTAAAACCACCCATTTTGGGATATCCTGATTTCAATTTACCATTTGTTCTTCATTGTGATGCTTCTCAAGTTGGACTGGGAGCTGCCGTGTATCAGCATCAAAATGGAAAATTGAGAGTCATCGGTTACGGTTCTAGAACATTGACAGATGCTGAGAAGAATTACCATCTACATTCCGGAAAATTGGAGTTCCTGGCACTGAAATGGGCTATGTGTGAACGATTTAGAGATTATCGCTACTACAGGAAAGAGTTTGAGGTATACACTGACAACAACCCTTTGACCTATGTCCTTACTACAGCCAAACTGAATGCAACGGGTCAGAGATGGGTCACTGAACTAGCTGACTTCAATTTCAGCACCAAGTACAGGCCAGAAAAATGCAATGCAGATGCTGATGGATTGTCAAGAATGCCACTAGAGCCTGAGGAGTTCATGCAAGAATGCTCGGAGGAAGTCAGTCTGGAAGCAATTGAGAGCACTACCCAAGCAGTACAAGCTTATCAGGAGGAAGACACACCATTGTGGTGTCCGTTGACGGTGGAAACCACCATAAAAGCGGGAGAACAAGATCACCCCGGGTCTATTCAACAACTACCAAAGGGGAAAATCCGTAGAGCACAATGGGAAGATCAGATAAGTGGTAGAATACTACTTTATGTTGACCAAAATCGTTTTCCAAGTAAACGGGAGACAGACAATGAGTCACCAGCAGTATCTGTTTTAATTAAAGAATGGACAAAGCTCTACCTCAGTGAAGACGGTATCCTGTATCGTAAAGGACAAAACCGGCAGTTGGTACTACCCAGAGTATTTCGTAGTTTGGTCTTTAAAGAACTCCATGAAAACATGGGACACCTGGGAGTGGAAAGGACAACAAATTTGATCCGTGAACGTTTCTTCTGGCCATACATGCAGAGAGATATTGAGAGGTACGTGACCAGGGAGTGTGGGTGTCTGAAAGATAAATGTCCCAACACATCAACCCGGGCACCTATGGGCAACATCCAAGCTACGTATCCATTTGAGATGGTCTCAATAGACTTTCTACATCTCAAGACATGCAAGGGCGGTTATGAATACATCTTGGTGGTGATGGACCATTTCACTTGATTTGCTCAAGCATATGCCACCACCAATAAATCAGGTCGAACAGCAGCAGACAAGATCTTCAATGATTTTGCTTTGAGGTTTGGGTTCCCTACAAGGTTACACCATGACCAAGGAAGAGAATTTGAGAACCAGCTCTTTGCCAAACTAGGAAAGTACTGTAGAATTCAGAGATCCCACACAACGCCCTATCACCCAGAGGGTAATGGACAAGTGGAACATTTTAACCAGACATTATTGTCGATGTTGCGCACTTTAACAGCTGATGAGAAGAAAGACTGGAAGAGTTCTCTGTCAAAAGTGGTACATGCCTATAACTGTACAAAGAACGATGCAACGGGTTGCTCTCCCTTTTTCCTATTGTATGGACGATCGCCAAGACTGCCAATCAACATCATGTTCGATACTCCGGTGTCAGAGACTTACAGAACGTATCCGGAGTACGTTCAGAAATGGAAGGAACGGATGGCAGAGGCATACAACATAGCATCTAAAGTGGTTACGCAAGGACAGAGCAAGAGTAAGGAGTACTATGATCGAAAATGTTATGGAGCAGAATTGTCACCAGGAAGCTGGGTGCTAGTCAAGAACGTACGTGAGAAAGGCGGTCCAGGAAAACTTTGTTTGTACTGGGAAGACAAGGTGTATGTGATCGTAAGGAGAAAAGCTGATGACAGCCCAGTGTATGAAATCCGATTGGAAACAGGAGACAAGAAAACCAGAATAATCCATCGGAATTTAATACTACCCTGTGATTAACTCCCACCATAACCAGACTTCCCAAAAGTAGACTGACATCCTCTGAGATCAACTAAAGGACCACCACAGACTGAAGCTCTGGAGGTGGATAGTGACCTTGAAAGTTTCCATGGAGAAGAACACACCGTTGTATTTCTCGGACTGGCAAGAAGAGGGATGTACCATCCTCAGGAGAGTGAACTAAGTCCTGAGGCTCCAGAGTTCATACCAAGGAGTACAGATGAAGTCCAATTCAAATCTGATGATCAAACATCGGCCCGTGAAGAGACCGATCAACACTCAGGAGGAGCGGAATTACCAGACCGTGCAGAGACAAGTCACTCAGGAGAATTTCATGAACTTACAGAGGCAGCTCCAAGAGCATTTGAGGAAGCACAGGAAATGAGTGTGGCGGAAAAAACTCCTGTGACCGAAGAACCCGTGGTATCTGAGGAACAACCCACCAGGAGGATGTCGACTCGAAAAGTGAGGAGGCCCGTGATGCTGATGTATGAGACACTTGGTGAATCGAGTCAACTGCCAAGGACTGTCAACTGGACACAGGAATCTCTGCCTGTGGACCAGGTAAGCCCACTTGAGTGGTATTCACCACCGAGAGACAGTATGGAAGATGTTGCCTACTGGAAAGACTGGTTTTCATGCTTTGATTTTTCTTGAAAGATTTGTAAAAACCAAGAACTGTTAAAGCATAGATAGATAGAGCTGGTTGAAGACGTACAAAAAGCTCCAGCTGAAGAGATGCTGATTGTTTTAATTGTGTTAATTGTTTATTTCTTACAGGAGTCCTACAAGAATAAGGTCGTAAGAATAGGCTGTTATCAATGTTTATGAACGTTATAGCAATTTGTATATAAAGCTATCCAACTTTCACCACTGTCTCAGAATTGGTCAGATTGACCAATTAAGACGAATGCCGAGGACGACATTCACAAAGGAGGGAAGAGTGTGACATGCAGAAGTAGTGCTGTTGCAGAATGTAACATGCAGAAATAGTGCTGTTGCTTTAAAAGCATTCAGCATCTATTAGAAGTAACACAAGCACATGAGACTGGAAGTGTTGTGCTCCAGAAGCATCCAGCACATAGAGGGGTTAACACAGTTACAGGAGAAGGGGAGTGCTGCTAAGGACGGTTATGAATACATCTTGGTGGTGATGGACCATTTCACTTGATTTGCTCAAGCATATGCCACCACCAATAAATCAGGTCGAACAGCAGCAGACAAGATCTTCAATGATTTTGCTTTGAGGTTTGGGTTCCCTACAAGGTTACACCATGACCAAGGAAGAGAATTTGAGAACCAGCTCTTTGCCAAACTAGGAAAGTACTGTAGAATAACTGTTTGTTACTGGAGCCTGTTGCTGATAAGACTTACCTTGCATTGGCTGTGCGGCTTCTTGTTTAATGCTACTGTTCTACTGTTTATGAGGACTCTTGTCAAGTGTGTCTGGTCAGCAAGTGAAGCAAACTACGTGTCTGTGCCTGAGGGTCAATACCCCTGTGTGCCCGAGAGAAGCTGCAGCACATGGTGTATGATCACCCTGAGTAATGGTTCCCCCAGGATTACAAAGAATTCATGTAACCTGTCTGGCCCCTATCTGAACCTAGCAGCGTGCGTGTAACACACACCATGTCGAACTACCTTCCTGTCCCAATTTCTAGAGGGCCACAGAACACAACTATTGAAGCCAGAGCAGTGTGAAAAGGTTGTTGGTTGGATAGTTGATAATGCTTCCAGTCAGTTTGCCACCACCACCACCACCCTGTCTTCCATATGGTCCAGTCTCAGTAGCCATGAGTCTGGACCACATTATTATTATTTCTTTAGCGCCATTTATTCCATGGCGCTTTACATGTGAAAAAGGGGAATACATCGCAAAAACAATAATCATGAACAAAAATGTGACAATGACTGGTACAGGAGAGGACCCTGCCCGCGAGGGCTCACAGTCTACAAGGGATGGGTGAGGATACAGTAGGTGAGGGTAGAGCTGGTTGTGCAGCGGTATGGTGGAGCGAGGACCCTGCCCGCGAGGGCTCACAGTCTACAAGGGATGGGTGAGGATACAGTAGGTGAGGGTAGAGCTGGTCGTGCAGCAGTATGGTGGAGCGAGGGTTACTGAAGCCTGTATGTGTAGCGCCCCGAGGGTTCGGCCACTACAGAGGTATTGCACCTCTGCCAGAGGTGTGGTATTCCACTCCCAGGTAAGGATGGAGTATGGACCAGGGCTCAGTTAGCTGCATACAGCACACTCACCCCATTTCCGAGGGACAGATCAACGGTACTCCCATTAGACAGAAATGCAGGTACAACAGCTTCTGTCCCTGGCTGGAGTGGGGAAAGGGGAGGAATACCCGGTGATGTAGGAGCAGATAGGGGTTGGTTCCTGAGCGTAGGTAGGAGCTCATTGGTTGCTGGTCACCTGGGCTCATGGCTAGAGGGAGGTATAAAAGGTGGGCACCATCTTAGGACAGACAGTGAAGTGAGACTGACAGTCAGCCTGTGCAGAGAGAGGAGAAGACAGGGAGTAGAGGCTCTGTAGGAGCTCTACTCCAGAGTGGGCCTAGTGAGAGGCCGAGGAGGAGAGTGGAGAGAGAGAGGAGGTGAAGGGGAGCTGGGATTCCTCTCAGCCCAGCTCCACGAGAAAGGAGAAGAAGGAGAAACAGAAAAGAAGAGGAAGAGACAGAGGAACAGAGGGGCTCAGGAACAAGAAGGTGGAAGGGACCCTAAGAACCCACGAGAATCCAGGGTGAAGGGTCAGGCAGATTAAGGGTGCCGGATCCCAAGTCGGTGGAGGAGAAACTACCCTCAGCCAAAGACCGGACGTCGTGATCATTTATTGGTGCGACACCTCATTAAACCTGCTAGGAAGGCACCATATAGAAAAGCGGGGAACGGGATCCACGTTTACCCGCACAAGTTCGCGGCAGCTGGACAAAAGTGGGTCACTGGTGAGGCAGGCCAGAGAAAGGAAAGAAGGGGGTCCTGAGCCATACTCCTGAGCTGCCTGGGAGTTGACCGAGCCCCTCACCTGGTGGACACAGCACGGCTCGGGCAGTCATTGCCAGCTGAAGTGACTTGGATATTAACCGTGAGTAAAGACCCTGGACTGCAGTACGTTGTCTGTGTGCTTTTTCGCTCCTCCGGCACTACCGGTACTGGGACTCTCACCACCATCACCCCCACCATCCACTACACTGCCCTGGGGCCGCACTCTTCCCGTGGGGAGTCACACCATCCCAGCTGCATACATCATCAGCCCCAGCAGACTGCCTTGCAGCGGCGGTTCCTAATAACCGCAATCCACGGGTGGCGTAGTCGGACATTATCTAAAGCACGTAGCAGACTACCATTGGTCTGACCACCCTGAGCCACGGGACCGGGTTGCCACTACTACCCCCATCGTCTCCCTATTGCCCGGTTCCGAGTGCCCCACGGCCCAGGGGGCGAGTCATATTCTTGTCGGAAGAGGTTGGTCTTCAGGTTCCTTTTGAAGGTTTCAACAGTAGGCGAGAATCTGATGTGTTGGGGTACAGAGTTCCAGAGCAGGGGGATGCACGGGAGAAATCATGTATGCATTTGTGGGAAGAGGAGATAAGAGGGGAGTAGAGAAGGAAATCTTGTGAGGATCAGGGGTTGTATGCAGGTACGTACCTGGAGACTAGGTCAGAGATGTATGGAGGAGACAGGTTATGGATGGCTTTGTATGCCATGGTTAGGGTTTTGAACTGGAGTCTCTGGGCAGTAGGGAGCCAGTGAAGGGATTGACAGAGGTGAGAGGCCAGGGAATAGCGGGGGGACAGGTGGATTAGTCGGGCAGCAGAGTTTAGGATAGATTGCAGGGTGTGAGAGTGTTGGAGGGGGGGTCACAGAGCAGAAGCTTGCAGTAATCAAGGCGAGAGATGATGAGGGCATGCACTAGTGTTTTTGCAGATTCTAGTTGAGGAATGTGCAGATCCGGGAGATTTTTTTTACTTGGAGTCGGCATCTTCCTCACCCTGATCCTCCTTCCTACCAGCATTCCGAGTGCCCTGAGACAACTGATCCCACACTTGGACACTCCGTAGAGCTGTTTTTTTCATCTTTCCATTAATATATTCTGGCCTCTCGCTTGGTCCGCTTCAACCAGGGCAAAAGGAGATCGCATGTAGCGATGCCCAAATATTTGAGCAGCCATGGTCACACGAAGGTGATCGTGGGAAAGTGCAATTACTGTCGCAAAAGGTGGATGATGATGAGACACAATTGACAGAAAGTCAGGAGGAGGACCAGGGTGCGGAAGTGTAGGACTAGGTGGTGAACGATGAAGTCACTGACCCAACCTGGCAAGGTGGCATGCATAGCAAGGACAGCAGCGCAGTGGGGGAGGGAGGCGTAGCACCACAACAGGCAGGAACAAGCAGTGACGTGGCCACAGACACAAGGCAGGCAACTGTTCCTAAAAACACCAATACAAGGGAAGTTTCCGGTCCATCTGTTAGGTCTTCCAGAGTCTGGCTCTTTTATAAAGACTGTCCAGTTAATCCCAAAAAGGCCATTTGCAACATCTCCCATGCCAGGATCAACAGGTACATGTACAGTGGGTACAGAAAGTATTCAGACCCCTTTACATTTTTCACTCTTTGTTTCATTGCAGTCATTTGGTAAATTCTAAAAAGTTCATTTTTTTTTCTCATTAAAGTCCACTCTGCACCCCATCTTGACTGAAAAAAATCATAAATGTAGAAATTTTTGCAAATTTATTAAAAAAGAAAACTGAAATATCACATGTGTCTGAATACTTTCCGAACCCATTGTAAATGCACGCCAAGCTTCTGTCCATGATGCAGGCGAAAATGCCTCTCAACCTGCACCTGTCGTTGCACATTTGCAACCATCACCATCAGCAACCACGTCTGCGTCCTTGTCCCAGCGCAGCGTTCAGTTGTCCCTACCCCAGTCCTTTGAACGCAAGAGCAAATATGCAGCCAACCACCCACAGGCTACAATACTAAACTGCCACATTTCTTGACTGCTTGTGACGCGCCCCTGGGCCTGCTGCGTCGCGCGGCATCACGCGCACGGGGGAGCTTACCCGGAGCCGGGTCAGATGGGGGTAGTAGTCTCGTGGCGGTGACCCGGTCCGTGCCCAGGGAGTCAAACTGAGCGGCAGTCTTTAGCAGTAGATGTTAGAATGTTCGACTACGCCACCCGTTGAATGTGGCTATGAAGCCGCCGCTGCAGGGCAGACCGCTGAGGCCGGTGGTAAGGTTGTGCAGCGTAGCTGGTAGAACCCCCAACGGGAGGGGTATGGCCTCAGGGCAGCAGATGTAGATGATGGTGATAGCGATGGTGCAGCAAGAAAGCTCAGAGACTTGTGATGCAGTTTCAGGGTTTTTACTCACAGGTGTTGCTCCGGTCACTCCGGCCTTGAGTGACCACCCGAGTCGTGCTGCGTCCACCAGGTGTGGGACTCGGCCAACCCCCAGGCAGTTCCAGAGCGTGGTCCTGAGCTCCCCTCTCTTCCTTCCTACTGGCCGTCCCCACCAGGGACCCACCTTTGTCCGGCTCCCTCGGGCCTCTTGGTGGTAAAACCTTCTCTGGCTTTCCTGACCCTATTCGTGGTATGCCTTCCTGGTGAGTGTGGTGAGGGTCGTGCCAAAGCTTGACCACGACCTCCGGTTCCTGGTTAAGGATACCTTGCCTCTGCCAGCTTGGGATCCGGTACCTTTTTCTGCCAACCCTTCACCCGTCCACTTGTGGGATCTCAGGGTTCCCTCTTGTCCTGCGTCTCTGGGCCTTTCTTCCTCCTCCTCTCCACTACAGGCCTGGCCCTGGAGCTGGGCCCAGCCGGAGCCACAGCTCCCTGTCAGCTCTCTCTCTGAACAGACCTGGACTCTCTCCCTGTCCTAAGATGGTGCCCACCTTATATACTCCCTCTATGTGTGAGCCCAGGTGACTAGCACCCAATGGGCTCCTACTTCTATGCCCAGAGTCCCTCCCCTATCTGCCCCTACACTACTGGGATGTTCCTCCCCCCCTCCCACTCCAGCCAGGGACAGACGCTGTCGTACCTGCACATCTACCTAGTGGGAGTACCGTTGTTCTGTCCCCCGGAAATGGGATGAGTGTAGTGCATGCAGCTTACTGAGCTCAGTCCCACACTCCATCCTTACCCGGGAGTGGAATACCACACCTCTGGTTTGAGGTGTAATACCCCTGTAGCAGCCGAGTCCTCGGGGTGCTACATTCCCCCCTGGTAAATCACAGCACGTCCTCGGGCTGTAAAAGAATAAAACATACCAAAACATACAAACTTTTTTAAAATATACACTAACATATAAAACATCATAAACATTATCAGCAAATATAACATGACAGGTAACTTCTTATATATTATTCTAGCAATATAAACTTTTGATATAAAACTTCTTCATAATAAACGTTCTTGATCTTCTGGCCACGGTGCAACTTGTGACCAGGTAAAGTGCCACAGTCACTGGAAGAAAAACAGCAGTTCTCCTATAAAACCGGTAGGGGGCGCCTTAGAAAGCGCAACTATTTACAGGGTATGGCCGCTCTCAGTCCTCGGCCAGTGGGGAAAAGGGATGGCTGCTCACAGTCCTCAGCCTGTGGGGATAAGGAATGGCTGCTCACAGTCCTCAGCCTGTGGGGATAAGGACACACGGGGAACAGTTCACACTAGTCCCAACGGGGACCACTTAAATCGGCAGCATGACAAGTACCCCTACGGGTAACTATATACAGTTTCAGTTTATGCTACTTCCCTTTAGCAGCGGTGTCCTCTCCTTGTCTCCTCCTGAGGGTAGTCTTCAGACCCGTCCGGGTCCTCTTGTTCCTCCTCATACCGCAGCTCTTCCTCCGTCAGCCGGTGCACATGAAGGGCGTATGGTCCTTTTGCACACTGATGCCGGGTGAAGGTGACCTCGTCACCCAGGTAAAGGTCACGTCCACGGTGTCCCTCTGGCAGGTGGGACTCGACATCCCTGCGGGTAACAAAGACGTCGCCGGGGGTTCTGTGATCCCTGATAAAGCCCCAGCCGTGCTCCATTTGAAATTTTATTACAGTCCCGGTGGCGCGGGGACCGTGGGCCGCACGGCGGTTTCGTCGGGTCCGGCTTTTCTGCTCCGCACTTTGGACCTGCAGCCGCTCCTCGCGGACCCGCCTCTCTCGCCGTTCCCTCTGAAAGACTTCCAGTTGTTGTCGGCAGCACTCCGCACGCTGGGCTGCGGCCGCCCGGGTCTCTTGGGTGAATCCCATGAGGTTTTCACCGGTGGGGTCCCATGCGTACTGCGCCTCCTCCAACGGGAGTGGGGTGATCTTGGCGGGCGCCGGAGCCAGAATCAGGGGCTCACACAGGGGCCATTCCTTCCGGAGTCGGGGACTGAGGTACTCCGGTGGCCACCCAAAGGGCTGCCCATCCGGGCAAGTATGTTGCGCAAATAGGTCTTCACCTAAGGGCAGCACTGTGGAGGTTGAGGGCGCGATGGGGGCAACGGCGCCCGGATTCACCAGGCCTTGCGACCAGGCCGGTGGCATTCTAAAGGTGAAGGGAACTGTGGAAACGGCGGCGCCCGGGGGTACTCGGCCTTGCGACCAGGCCGGTGGCATTTCCTGCTTGGCCGCGCTCTGGATTGAGGCGCGTGATGTCACAGGGGGCGCGGCCGCGGCTCCTGCCGCTTGAGGCCTAGTTTGGAGCGGTGGCGGTGCAGTAACGGGCACGGTCGGTGGGATTTCGGGCTCTGCGACGGGGAGCTGGGGCAGGCTTACGGCTACTAGGCTTGGGGTGGTGACGTCCCCTTTACCTGCTTCCGTCTCTTCAGCTCCTTCCACGGCGTCGTCTCCGGCCTTCGTCCCTCCTGCACCATCCTCAGAGGCAGACAGGCTCCTCGTCCCGGGTGGCGTTCTTTGCTGGCGGGTTCCAGCCTGCAGGGCCATTTCTCTGCTCCACTCGGCCAGCACTTCTTGCTGCACTCGGGCCATCCTCCGAGCCAAACCCTCCAGTGCGGTCTGTGCATGCTCCCGATCTTTGGGGAGCTGTGCCAGGATCTCCACCAGGCCTTCTGGGGTGGCGGCCTGCAACAGGCTCCTGACCAAAGGGTCGGTGCTGCCTGACTCTCCCTCCATCTCTGGGTGCGATCTTTCCAGACTCTTCCAGGCTGCACCCATCCTCTCTCTTTTGTTCTTGATCCGCCCATACTGAGGGTGGTCCCGGGGCCACTTGGTGATTGTCAGTTCCAGGGGCAGACCCCTCGCTCTGATGGACATCTCTATCATTGCAGTCTCTGCTGGTGGGGGCGGTCTTTGCTTTTGGCGCTCTTCTGGGACCAGGCCCACGATGGGAGGTCGTCTCTTGCCACCCTCTGGCACGCCCATAATGGCGTCCGCTCTGCCAGGGCGGGAAATCGTCTCAAATGGCGGGAATCGTCTCCTAATGGCGGGAAACTCCGTGGACGGCGGGAAAAGGCTGCAGATGGCGGGCAACCGGCGGGAAACGACCCGAGATGGCGTCCGATGGCGGAGACCCTCCGGAACTGGCGGGAGACTTCTTCTTACGGTACATATAAACTTTTCTTCAGGCACGCAGTACCCGGTGGTTGCGGGCACGTAATCCTGCCGACTACGCCAAAGTTGACGCGCCCCTGGGCCTGCTGCGACGCGCGGCATCGCGCGCACGGGGGAGCTTACCCGGAGCCGGGTCAGATGGGGGTAGTAGTCTCGTGGCGGTGACCCGGTCCGTGCCCAGGGAGTCAAACTGAGCGGCAGTCTTTAGCAGTAGATGTTAGAATGTTCGACTACGCCACCCGTTGAATGCGGCTATGAAGCCGCCGCTGCAGGGCAGACCGGCTAGGCCGGTGGTAAGGTTGTGCAGCGTAGCTGGTAGAACCCCCAACGGGAGGGGTATGGCCTCAGGGCAGCAGATGTAGATGATGGTGATAGCGATGGTGCAGCAAGAAAGCTCAGAGACTTGTGATGCAGTTTCAGGGTTTTTACTCACAGGTGTTGCTCCGGTCACTCCGGCCTTGAGTGACCACCCGAGTCGTGCTGCGTCCACCAGGTGTGGGACTCGGCCAACCCCCAGGCAGTTCCAGAGCGTGGTCCTGAGCTCCCCTCTCTTCCTTCCTACTGGCCGTCCCCACCAGGGACCCACCTTTGTCCGGCTCCCTCGGGCCTCTTGGTGGTAAAACCTTCTCTGGCTTTCCTGACCCTATTCGTGGTATGCCTTCCTGGTGAGTGTGGTGAGGGTCGTGCCAAAGCTTGACCACGACCTCCGGTTCCTGGTTAAGGATATCTTGCCTCTGCCAGCTTGGGATCCGGTACCCTTTTCTGCCAACCCTTCACCCGTCCACTTGTGGGATCTCAGGGTTCCCTCTTGTCCTGCGTCTCTGGGCCTTTCTTCCTCCTCCTCTCCACTACAGGCCTGGCCCTGGAGCTGGGCCCAGCCGGAGCCACAGCTCCCTGTCAGCTCTCTCTCTGAACAGACCTGGACTCTCTCCCTGTCCTAAGATGGTGCCCACCTTATATACTCCCTCTATGTGTGAGCCCAGGTGACTAGCACCCAATGGGCTCCTACTTCTATGCCCAGAGTCCCTCCCCTATCTGCCCCTACACTACTGGGATGTTCCTCCCCCCCTCCCACTCCAGCCAGGGACAGAGGCTGTCGTACCTGCACATCTACCTAGTGGGAGTACCGTTGTTCTGTCCCCCGGAAATGGGATGAGTGTAGTGCATGCAGCTTACTGAGCTCAGTCCCACACTCCATCCTTACCCGGGAGTGGAATACCACACCTCTGGTTTGAGGTGTAATACCCCTGTAGCAGCCGAGTCCTCGGGGTGCTACACTTGCACTAGAAATTTAGCCTTTTAGGCTCGGGGAGGCGGAAGCTTTCCGCAACCTCATGGTGGCGGCTGGCCCTTGGTCCCCAGCCGCCACAATTTCTCGCGGTGTGGTGTTCCCACCTTACACACGCACATGTCCCAGAACATTTCCCGTGCCCTCATCAATGCAGTTACTGGGAAGTACCGCCTAACCACAAACATGTGGACAAGTGCTTGTGGCCAGGGACGGTACATCTCACTGATGCATCACTGAGTTAATATTGTGGAAGCTGGGACCCAGTTGGACCCTGGGATGGAACACATCTTCCCCACTCATAGGATTGCGGGCCCTGGGTCATTTGAGCTTCAACACAATGTTCACAAGGTTGACAGCAGCAGTGATCGGTCTCCTAGAAAACGAGCTAACTCCTTTAGGGTATGAGCCCACATAGCGTTTTTCAAGCGTATATGCTGCGGAATTTCCGCAGCGTAAACGCTTGTGAAACGCTAGGTAATCCGCCCCCCATGGTCCCCAAGGAGATTCCGCAAGTTCTATGCCCATGATGTGGATTTTTCCGCAGCGTTTTTGATGCGCGCAAAAATCCGCAGCATGTCATTTATTTTTGCGTTTCCGCAAGCTGAATTGCCTTTGCAATGCAATAAAAAACGCAAGGCAATTCCGCATGTCGAAAACGCGCAATAAACGCACGATAAACGCGTGCGGAATTCAACATGCATTTTTCCGGGAGAGGACATGCAGAAACGAAGCAGAAATTTTCTGATTCATTTCTGCAACGTGGGCACATAGCCTCATGATCATAAAGGCCACATCTCCTTAGCTTGCTGCTGGTACTTTTCTGTGGGAATCAGCTTGGCTCCAACCAGCCTGGAATATTTCCAGTGGTTTGGTATTGGCACTCAGTACCAGAAGCGAAGCCATCCACAATTTCCTTCTAAGGAATTTTATTTGGTAGACTGAGTGGCTGTCCAAACATTAGTTTCTCATAAAGGAGCTGAAGATACTGAGTGGCAGTAGGTGCAAGTTTCTCCAGCATGTTAGATATCAGCAGAAGAACAGAGAGGTCAGCACAGTGGCTCAGTGGCTAGCACTGCAGCCTTGCAGCGCTGGGGTCCTGGGTTCAAATCACATCAAGGACAACATCTGCAAGGAGTTTGTATGTTCTCCCCGTGTTTGCATGGGTTTCCCCCTCATTAAAAAAGCAGCCATAAAGTGTCCGGGAACCTTTACACAGACTTTTCTTAGCCAGGGCTGCTTCAAGGCAGGGTTGGACGGGCCAACCAGAGAACCGGAGACTCCTCCAGTGGGCCCTGGCTTCTTCTTCAGGAGAGTTCATACCGCAAACCTTGCAGCTGCTATGGGACTCTTGAGCGGGGGAGAAAGGTGGGCCTAATGTTCTTCAGTCTGACACTGCTTCTCAGTGAGAGGTATATTTCACCACAGCCATATTCTTTTGCTCGGTGAAATGACTGGCATAGAGGGAAACTGTATATACTCCGGCTCTGCCAGGAAGTCCTCTAATGCCGCTTGTTGCATAAGCAATGGCAGCCCATCCAACATCAGCTCACACCTCTCAGTGGTGCTTTGACACACAAAGATCTCATGACTACAGAGTTGGGCAATGGCCTGATCTGCAATGCATTTTTAGAAATAACGTGCATAAGCATGGCCGATCAACAGTAAAAAAGCAGCCATAGAGTGTCCAAGAACCTTCACACAGACTTTTCTTAGCCAAGGCTGCTTCTCGGTGAGAGTTGTATTTCACCACAGCCATATTCTTTAGGTTGGATGAAAGGACTGGTATAGAGGGAAACCGTATCTACCCCGGCTGTCATCTCACCACCACCAGGTTCGGGACATTGTCCATCACGACCATGCCTGGCTGTATGTTCAACGGTGAGAGCCACAGATCTGCCTGCTGTGTTACAGCCTTCAACAACTCTGCAGCAGTGTGCGGTTTCTCACAGTATAATGATGACATCACACAGGTCTCAGTATAATGATGACATCACACAGGTCTCAGTATAATGATGACATCACACAGGCCTCAGTATAATGATGACATCACACAGGCCTCAGTATAATGATGACATCACACAGGTCTCAGTATAATGATGACATCACACAGGCCTCAGTATAATGATGACATCACACAGGTCTCAGTATAATGATGACATCACACAGGCCTCAGTATAATGATGACATCACACAGGTCTCAGTATAATGATGACATCACACAGGTCTCAGTATAATGATGACATCACACAGGCCTCAGTATAATGATGACATCACACAGGCCTCAGTATAATGATGACATCACACAGGTCTCAGTATAATGATGACATCACACAGGCCTCAGTATAATGATAACATCACACAGGCCTCAGTATAATGATGACATCACACAGGCCTCAGTATAATGATGACATCACACAGGTCTCAGTATAATGATGACATCACACAGGCCTCAGTATAATGATAACATCACACAGGCCTCAGTATAATGATGACATCACACAGGCCTCAGTATAATGATGACATCACACAGGTCTCAGTATAATGATGACATCACACAGGCCTCAGTATAATGATGACATCACACAGGTCTCAGTATAATGATGACATCACACAGGCCTCAGTATAATGATGACATCACACAGGTCTCAGTATAATGATGACATCACACAGGCCTCAGTATAATGATGACATCACACAGGCCTCAGTATAATGATGACATCACACAGGTCTCAGTATAATGATGACATCACACAGGCCTCAGTATAATGATGACATCACACAGGTCTCAGTATAATGATGACATCACACAGGTCACAGTAAAATGATAACATCACACAGGCCTCAGTATAATGATGACATCACACAGGTCTCAGTATAATGATGACATCACACAGGCCTCAGTATAATGATGACATCACACAGGTCTCAGTATAATGATGACATCACACAGGCCTCAGTATAATGATGACATCACACAGGTCTCAGTATAATGATGACATCACACAGGTCTCAGTATAATGATGACATCACACAGGCCTCAGTATAATGATGACATCACACAGGTCTCAGTATAATGATGACATCACACAAGTCTCAGTATAATGATGACATCACACAGGTCTCAGTATAATGATGACATCACACAGGCCTCAGTATAATGATAACATCACACAGGCCTCAGTATAATGATGACATCACACAGGTCTCTGTATAATGATGACATCACACATGCCTCAGTATAATGATGACATCACACAGGTCTCAGTATAATGATGACATCACACAAGTCTCAGTATAATGATGACATCACACAGGTCTCAGTATAATGATGACATCACACAGGTCTCAGTATAATGATGACATCACACAGGCCTCAGTATAATGATGACATCACACAGGTCTCAGTATAATGATGACATCACACAGGTTTCAATATAATGATGACATCACACAGGTCTCAATATAATGATGACATCACACAGACCTCAGTATAATGATGACATCACACAGGTCTCAGTATAATGATGACATCACACAGGCCTCAGTATAATGATGACATTACACAGGTCTCAGTATAAAGATGACATCACACAGGTCTCGATATAATGACATCACACAGGCCTCAGTATAATTATGACATCACACAGGTCTCAGCATAATGATGACATTACACAGGCCTCACTATAATGTTGACATCACACAGGTCTCAATATAATGATGACATCACACAGGTCTCAATATAATGAGGACATCACACAGGTCTCAATATAATGATGACATCACACAGGTCTCAGTAGAATGATGACATCACACAGGTCTCAATATAATGATGACATCACACAGGCCTCAGTATAATGATGACATCACACAGGTCTCAGTACAATGATGACATCACACAGTTCTCAGTATAATGATGACATCACACAGGTCTCAGTATAATGATGACATCACACAGGTCTCAGTATAATGATGACGTTACACAGGCCTCAGTATAATGATGACATCACACAGGTCTCAGTATAATGATGACATCACACAGGTCTCAATATAATGATGACATCACACATGTCTCAATATAATGATGACATCACACAGGCCTCAGTATAATGATGACATCTCACAGGCCTCAGTATAATGATGACATCTCACAGGTCTCATTATAATGATGACATCACACAGATCTCAGTATAATGATGACATCACACAATCCTCAGTATAATGATGACATCACACAGGTCTCAGTATAATGAAGACATCACACAGGTCTCAGTATAATGATGACATGACACAGGTCTCAGTATAATGATGACATCACACAGTCCTCAGAGTAATGATGACATCACACAGGCCTCAGTATAATGATGACATCACACAGGCCTCAGAGTAATGATGACATCACAGGTCTCAGTATAATGATGACATCACACAGATCTCAGCTTAATGATAACATCACACAGGTCTCAGTATAATGATGACATCACACAGGTCTCAGTATAATGACATCACACAGGCCTCAGTATAAATATGACATCACAGGTCTCAATATAATGATGACATCACACAGGTCTCAGTATAACGAAGACATCACACAGGTCTCAGTATAATGATGACATCACACAGCCTCAGTATAATGATGACATCACACAGGCCTCAGTATAATGATGACATCACACAGGTCTCAGTATAATGATGACATCACACAGGTCTCAGTATAATGAAGACATCACACAGGTCTCAGTATAATGATGACATCACACAGGTCTAAGTATAATGATGACATCACACAGGTCTCAGTATAATGATGACATCACACAGGTCTCACTATAATGATGACATCACACAGCCTCAGTATAATGATGACATCACACAGGCCTCAGTATAATGATGACATCACACAGGTCTCAGTATAATGATGACATCACACAGGTCTCAGTATAATGAAGACATCACACAGGTCTCAGTATAATGATGACATGAGACAGGTCTCAGTATAATGATGACATCACACAGTCCTCAGTGTAATGATGACATCACAGGTCTCAGTATAATGATGACATCACACAGATCTCAGCTTAATGATGACATCACACAGGTCTCAGTATAATGATGACATCACACAGGTCTCAGTATAATGACATCACACAGGCCTCAGTATAATTATGACATCACAGGTCTCAGTATAATGATGACATCACACAGTCCTCAGTACAATGATGACATCACACAGGCCTCAGTATAATGATGACATCACACAGGTCTCAGTATAATGATGACATCACACAGGTCTCAGTATAATGAAGACATCACAAAGGTCTCAGTATAATGATGACATCACACAGGCCTCAGTATAATGATAACATCACACAGACCTCAGTATAATGATGACATCACACAGGCCTCAGTATAATGATGACATCACACAGGTCACAGTATAATGATAACATCACACAGGCCTCAGTATAATGATGACATCACACAGGTCTCAGTATAATGATGACATCACACAGGCCTCAGTATAATGATGACATCACACAGGTCTCAGTATAATGATGACATCACACAGGCCTCAGTATAATGATGACATCACACAGGTCTCAGTATAATGATGACATCACACAGGTCTCAGTATAATGATGACATCACACAGGCCTCAGTATAATGATGACATCACACAGGTCTCAGTATAATGATGACATCACACAAGTCTCAGTATAATGATGACATCACACAGGTCTCAGTATAATGATGACATCACCCAGGCCTCAGTATAATGATGACATCACACAGGTCTCAGTATAATGATGACATCACACAAGCCTCAGTATAATGATGACATCACACAGGTCTCAGTATAACGATGACATCACACAAGTCTCAGTATAATGATGACATCACACAGGTCTCAGTATAATGATGACATCACACAGGTCTCAGTATAATGATGACATCACACAGGTCTCAGTATAATGATGACATCACACAGGTCTCAATATAATGATGACATCACACAAGTCTCAGTAGAATGATGACATCACACAGGTCTCAATATAATGATGACATCACACAGGCCTCAGTATAATGATGACATCACACAGGTTTCAGTACAATGATGACATCACACAGTTCTCAGTATAATGATGACATCACACAGGTCTCAGTATAATGATGACATCACACAGGCCTCAGTATAATGATGACATCACACAGGTCTCAGTATAATGATGACATCACACAGGCCTCAGTATAATGATGACATCACACAGGTCTCAGTATAATGATGACATCACACAGGTCTCAATATAATGATGACATCACACATGTCTCAATATAATGATGACAACACAGGCCTCAGTATAATGATGACATCACACAGGTCTCAGTATAATGATGACATCACACAGGCCTCAGTATAATGATGACATCTCACAGGTCTCAATATAATGATGACATCTCACAGGCCTCAGTACAATGATGACATCTCACAGGTCTCATTATAATGATGACATCACACAGATCTCAGTATAATGATGACATCACACAATCCTCAGTATAATGATGACATCACACAGGTCTCAGTATAATGAAGACATCACACAGGTCTCAGTATAATGATGACATGACACAGGTCTCAGTATAATGATGACATCACACAGTCCTCAGTGTAATGATGACATCACAGGTCTCAGTATAATGATGACATCACACAGATCTCAGCTTAATGATGACATCACATAGGTCTCAGTATAATGATGACATTACACAGGTCTCAGTATAATGACATCACACAGGCCTCAGTATAATTATGACATCACAGGTCTCAGTATAATGATGACATCACACAGTCCTGAGTACAATGATGACATCACACAGGCCTCAGTATAATGATGACATCACACAGGTCTCAGTATAATGATGACATCACACAGGTCTCACTATAATGATGACATCACACAGCCTCAGTATAATGATGACATCACACAGGCCTCAGTATAATGATGACATCACACAGGTCTCAGTATAATGATGACATCACACAGGTCTCAGTATAATGAAGACATCACACAGGTCTCAGTATAATGATGACATGACACAGGTCTCAGTGTAATGATGACATCACAGGTCTCAGTATAATGATGACATCACACAGATCTCAGCTTAATGATGACATCACACAGGTCTCAGTATAATGATGACATCACACAGGTCTCAGTATAATGAAATCACACAGGCCTCAGTATAATTATGACATCACAGGTCTCAGTATAATGATGACATCACACAGTCCTCAGTACAATGATGACATCACACAGGCCTCAGTATAATGATGACATCACACAGGTCTCAGTATAATGATGACATCACACAGGTCTCAGTATAATGATGACATCACACAGGCCTCAGTATAATGATGACATGACACAGGTCTCAGTATAATGATGACATCACACAGGTCTCAGTATAATGATGACATCACACAGGCCTCAGTATAATGATGACATCACACAGGTCTCAGTATAATGATGACATCACACAGGTCTCAGTATAATGATGACATCACACAGGTCTCAGTATAATAATGACATCGCACAGGTCTCAGTATAATGATGACATGACACAGGTCTCAGTATAATGATGACATCACACAGTCCTCAGTGTAATGATGACATCACAGGTCTCAGTATAATGATGACATCACACAGATCTCAGCTTAATGGTGACATCACACAGGTCTCAGTATAATGATGACATGACACAGGTCTCAGTATAATGATGACATCACACAGTCCTCTGTGTAATGATGACATCACAGGTCTCAGTATAATGATGACATCACACAGATCTCAGCTTAATGATGACATCACACAGGTCTCAGTATAATGATGACATCACACAGGTCTCAGTATAATGACATCACACAGGCCTCAGTATAATTATGACATCACAGGTCTCAGTATAATGATGACATCACACAGTCCTCAGTACAATGATGACATCACACAGGCCTCAGTATAATGATGACATCACACAGGTCTCAGTATAATGATGACATCACACATGTCTCAGTATAATGATGACATCACACAGGCCTCAGTATAATGATGACATCACACAGGTCTCAGTATAATGATGACATCACACAGGTCTCAGTATAATGATGACATCACACAGGCCTCAGTATAATGATGACATCACACAGGTCTCAGTATAATAATGACATTGCACAGGTCTCAGTATAATGATGACATCACACAGGCCTCAGTATAATGATGACATCACACAGGTCTCAGTATAATGATGACATCACACAGGTCTCAATATAATGATGACATCACACAGGCCTCAGTATAATGATGACATCACACAGGTCTCAGTATAATGATGACATCACACAGGTCTCAGTATAATGATGACATCACACAGGTCTCAGTATAATGACATCACATAGGCCTCAGTATAATGATGACATCACACAGGTCTCAGTATAATGATGACATCACACAGGTTTCAATATAATGATGACATCACACAGGTCTCAGTATAATGATGACATCACACAGGTCTCAGTATAATGATGACATCACACAGGTCTCAGTATAATGATGACATCACACAGGTCTCAGTATAATGATGACATCACACAGGCCTCAGTATAATGATGACATCACACAGGTCTCAGTATAATGATGACATCACACAGGTCTCAGTATAATGATGACATCACACAGGCCTCAGTATAATGATGACATGACACAGGTCTCAGTATAATGATGACATCACACAGTCCTCAGTGTAATGATGACATCACAGGTCTCAGTATAATGATGACATCACACAGATCTCAGCTTAATGATGACATCACACAGGTCTCAGTATAATGATGACATCACACAGGTCTCAATATAATGATGACATCACACATGTCTCAATATAATGATGACAACACAGGCCTCAGTAGAATGATGACATCACACAGGTCTCAGTATAATGATGACATCACACAGGCCTCAGTATAATGATGACATCTCACAGGTCTCAATATAATGATGACATCTCACAGGTCTCATTATAATGATGAAATCACACAGATCTCAGTATAATGATGACATCACACAATCCTCAGTATAATGATGACATCACACAGGTCTCAGTATAATGAAGACATCACACAGGTCTCAGTATAATGATGACATGACACAGGTCTCAGTATAATGATGACATCACACAGTCCTCAGTGTAATGATGACA